>NC_068983.1:62306270-62354308 GCF_001194135.2 Octopus bimaculoides | reverse complement strand
AACCCATGCTAGCATGGAAAGCGGACGTTAAACGATGATGATGATGATGATGATATTATATATTGCATTCTGTCCTAAACTTTCCCTACTAACATTTAAAGTGAGCTGTGTCTGTGGTTTCTATCATTCAGTACGAAATAGTCAACTTATTATTCTTTGTAATATTCTCACTGGAATCTCTTCAACTATACTTTAATCTTTAAAGTATGTATAAAGGTAGTTTGGTGTTTGGTACTTGACAGCCCTCACTTGCAACATCTAGGTCTTTTCATGATGAAAAAAATTTACATCCCTTTCATCGCAGCTGCAGTTAAAGAAATCTTAGGCAAGCACGTATAGAAATTTATTGATTCTATTGCTAATATGCCAAAAACCTAATCTTCAACAGTACAACTGTACTTAAACCTCGTGCAAGTTACATACATCACTTGCTTTAACTTTAGGTGTGTCTAAATTAATAATCTGTAGCGCTATGCAGTGTAAGGGAGATAACTCTGCATTAGTGTTACTTGATTTTTTTTTCTGCATTACCAGGATTCGTGCCCAGTTACTGCACCAGATTTCTTAGTTTGTCTAGGACGATATTATTACGTTCAATATGCCCGTCACCTTCTTAAAGTCTGTAGTGTATAATATTATGATAGACTGTAGCATGTAGCACTCATGCATTCGTCTTTCGTTATTAAATCCTGTTTTATTGGCCATTAATGACTAACATATAATATGGAGTGGATTTGGTTGCTATTTTGTAGCAGGCTCAATAATTACAGTTCCTTCTTTTTTGACTCTTCTACTTTTGTTTTACATCTAAGTGCTATTTAACTGTTATCCTACTCATTTTAACAGACTGGAAAGTTTTGTCTAACTATCACCATTTTTTCCTGTGCTACCTCAGGACATTCTGTTGAAATTTCAGCAACAGTAGATTTATTTGTCAACTTTCACTTTGTAACAGTTAAGCTTTTTCATCTAAAATATTTAACTCCAGTCTTCCCAACCGCATGGTTTCGAGTTCAGTCCCACTACGTGGCACCTTGGGCAAGTGTCTTCTGCTATAGCCTCAGGTTAACCAAAGCCCTATGAGTGGATTTGATTGACAGAAACTGAAAGAAGCCTGTCGTGTGGACATTAAATGATGATAATAACGATGATGATATATATCTATGTTTGTGTGTCTGTTTGTCCCCCACCACCATCGCTTGACAACCAATGTTGGTGTGTTTATGTCCCTATAGCTTATGAGTTCAGCAAAAGGGTCCGATAGAATAAGCACTAGGCTCACAAAGAATAAGACCTGGGGGGTCAGTTTGTTCGATTAAAGGTAGTGCTCCAGAATGGCCGCAGTCAAATGACTGAAACAAGTGAATGAGTAATATTTTTGCAGTAAAAATGTGATGTAAAATGTGGTTTCAGGTTCAATCCTACTGCATGGCACCTTGAGCAATTGTCTTCCACTGTAGCCCTAGGTCAGCCAAAACCTTGTGAGTGGATTTGGTTGAAGAAACTGAAAGAAGCCCATTATAAATATGTGCGTTTATGTTGCTTTGGCTTGATGTATCATGATGGTTGTAAACGACCATCACCACCCTATAAGTGATGGTGTTCATTTCCAATCTCCTATGAAGAAACACGCCTGGGTATAGAAAAGTATTATCTTGCAAGTAATGCTAAGAATGGAATGGAAATGACATGATTCCAGTTATTTCCTCTGTTAGTGTTTTATCCTTTGAATCAAGGTATTTATTTGGCTGTCTTCCTTTGGCCTGCTTGTCTGGCAAATATAGCCTCTCTTCTTTCAAGATAGTGTGGTTAGATTTGAATGTAGCATCCAACTGCGGTAACAACTATTTCTTCTTGAATCATCATCATTTAACGTACGCTTTCCATGGACGATTTGACTGAGGACTGGTGAACCAGCTGGCTACACCGGGCTCGAATCTGATTTGGCAGAGTTTCTATGGATGCCCTTCTGAACGCCAACCACTCTGGGAGTGTAGTGGGTGCTTTTACGTGCCACCAGCATGAAGGCCAATCATGCACTTTTACTAATATTAATATTGTATTTCAAATGATTAAATTTTATTGTTTAATGATTAAATCGCATTTTATTGGCCATCTTCAGATACGAGGGTACAGGTCGTTCTTTATCTCTGAAACTTATCCAACAACTCCGACAACAAGCTGCTACTTTCTCAGGAACTGAAGTGAAAAAGGTGACAACTGTTGAGAGTACCACTAATAGTTTGTCAGGTACGTCTATTATTATATGTATGTATATATGTTAATAGTGTCACTATGGTTATCATAGATATTTCAACATCAGTTATCAGTTGTCTCTTCAAAACTTCCATTCTTTAATATATTGCTCTAGTTAAACTGTTGTTTCCTACCATTTTTAGTTTACTTTGATACTGATCACTACCAAAGTTGCTCAAACCACAGGGAGAAGGAGAGAAGTTGATTAATGCCTTATAAATGAAATTTTGGTTGACAAAAACTTTATGGAAGTTCATTGTGTATTTGTGTGAGAATATATCTATCTATCTATATATATATATACTAGCTGGTGTATCTGGTAATTCCCGGGGCTAAAGATGTTCTATCGAGACACCTTATTACTCTGATATAAGAAAGCAATTTCGTTATAACTGCCACAAAAGGTGTATTTTCCGTCACAAAACTGTATAACAAACTGTCAGCTGGAGGAGGGAGAGATTGTTGGAGGTTGGCAATTCTCATGCCATTGCATAATTTTGGGGGATTGAGGAACTGATCAGGTTGAAGAGGGGAGTTAAAGAAGGAGGCAACATTTCACCAAAGTTGAATACCTCTTGTCTACATGATGCTGTTTTTAGGAATATCAACTGGGATTGCAGGAGTAACAATGTGATCAACCAGACTCAACATGCACTTCAATAAAATCAAAATAAAGAATCAACCATGCAACCAACCATATCATTGAGCAGGTGGACAGTTATATAAACCTTTGGTGAACAGTGATACAAGCAATATTTTCCTAGAGATCATGAGAATAAATGCACTCAGATTGGCAGTGTTAGGAAGCCTGGACAGCATCATGAGAGGTACCAAGGGCAGTATGAGGGTCAAGCATAATGTCTCATTGGGCTGGATACATCATGCTACTGATGATATACAAGAGCGATATGACATGAAGAGGGGCACCTTTTCCCATTCTCTGTTCTATAAAAATAGTTACAAATCAGTTGTCTATTAAAATGACAAAACCCTTCTGAAATTTTGACTTTGTGCCAAATATATACTATTATTGACATCTTTGCCTTCATGTCATTGGACATTTGTTCTACTCTTTTACCTCTGATTACAACTAATCTCATCCATTTTATACTTCGTCAATGGCTTTTGCATGATTAAAAACGACATCATTAAGAAGTGTTGACATAAGAGGCGTTGGAGTGGCTGTGTGGTAAGTAGCTTGCTTACCAACCACATGGTTCCGGGTTCAGTCTCACTGCGTGGCACCTTGGGCAAGTGTCTTCTACTATAGCCTCGGGCCCACCAAAGCCTTGTGAGTGGATTTGGTAGACAGAAACTGAAAGAAGCCCGTCGTATGTGTATATATATATATATATATATATATATATATATATGTGTGTGTGTGTATATGCTTGTGTGTCTGTGTTTGTCCCCTCCCCCCACCAACATCACTTGACAACCAATGCTGGTGTGTTTATGTCCCCGTAACTTAGCGGTTCAGCAAAAGAGACCGATAGAATAAGTACTAGACTACAAAGAATAAAGAATAAGTCCTGGGGTCGATTTGCTCGACTAAAGGCGGTGCTCCAGCATGGCCACAGTCAAATGACTGAAACAAGTAAAAGAGTAAAGAGAGAAAGTATCAATCAATTGATAAAATCTGAGAATGTTATTTCAAAATAGATATATCTTTGACTTTTCTTTTCTCCACAGGACGTGCCCTTTATGAAGTGCAACTCAATGAATCTATAAGATATGCTGATGGTGATCCTGTTGAGAAATGGCTCAACGATTTGTTATGTCTTGATGTGACGAATGTTCGTAGAATAACTTCTGGTTGCCCTCTACCGCAGGACTGTGATCTGTATTATGTCAGCAGGGACACATTGTTTTCTTTCCATAAAGGTTCTGAGGCATTCCTGCATCGAATAATGTCACTCTATGTATCTTCCCATTATAAGGTAAAGTATCCCTTGTATTCATATGTTATAACATTTATTTTTACAAATTCATTATATTTATTGACATAGCTTATGAGATATGGTGAACAGCAAACATAAGAAATACGGAACTGCTGTTATAGAATATTGGTTTCTGATTTAGGTACAATGTCGGCAACTTTGAAGGACAGGTTTAATCAGCACCATCAACTCCAGTACTTAGCTGGTACTTCTATTGACGTCTGGGACAATTAAAAGCCAACAATCTTGGTGAGATTTTAACTTGGTACAAAAAGAGCTGGAAGAAATACCACAGAGCATTTTGTTCAATGCTCTAATGATTCTGTTCGCTTACTGCCTTGCTGCTTATGGGATAACAACATTAAAATGTGCACTGTTTCATTTTTTTCTATTCAACAATATACAAAATCTACTCAAAGAAAACAGTATTGACGAAAAATTGTTTATGTAAGTTAGCAACTACTCCAGTGCAACTCATGATTATTAATCTTCCTTACTCCTTTACTCAAGCCAATGAGGTAACTTCAATGTAGTTCTGTGACCTGCTAGAAACAGCAGTCAAATCTGTTAAATCACATATGGCCTATTGTCTTCAAAAATGGGGAAGAGATATTAAATGTTATAAAAAAAACAACAATGTATCTATAAGTATTTACCCCTAGTAAAATAGATGTGGTACTCTAATAGGGTGCATGGCTCGGTGGTTAGTGTGTCAGGCTCACAATCATGAGGTAGTGAGTTCAGTTCCCAGACTGGGCTGTGTTGTGTTCTTAAGCAAGACACTTTATTTTTCCCCGTTGCTCCATTTGCTCAGCTACATCACTGGTGCCAAGCTGTATCAGCCTTTGCTTTTCCTATGGATAACATTGGTGGCATGGAGAGGGGAGGCTGGTATGTATGGGCGACTACTGGTCTTCCATAAACAACCTTGCTCTGACTTGCACCTCACAGGGTAACTTTCTAGGTGCAATCCCATGATCAGTCATGACCGAAAGGGGTCTTTACCCTTGACCCTTACTCTAATAACAGGAATATTCAAGAAATTGAAATTTTAACAAGACAGGCTAAACATTTTCACCTTCACTAATTAAAGACTACATTATCTATCTAATCTGTCTTCTTTTTTGGTTGTGGATGTGTAATTTGAAGGCAATTTGATTGACATTTAATCTTGCTTGGTTTAATACCACCATCTGGCCTTTTGGTACCTCTAGCTGAGTTCACTTTATTGCAGCCATTTAGACCAAGTCTTTACGTTTGAGGTTAAAATTCATATTGTTAAGCATTGCTTTCACCTGTAGAAACTCAAGAGTTGTGATTTCTTTAACCCTTTACTCTACCAGTTTTGAAGATCCTGTAAAATGTCAAGGGGATTGAGAATAGGGTGTCTTTCCAACTGAACCATATGATTCAACCCTGACACAGTTTGATCTCAGGACCCAGTCATTAACATTAACTTTTGAACATCAATTCATCAGATACTTTATTATCTTTATCATTTCTCACCATTAATAAAAAATTTATTTTGCTTATCTTTTCAGAACACGCCTAATGATTTACAGATGTTATCTGATGCTCCAGCACATCATATTTTTGTTTTACTCGGTCCAATGGAGTCAACCAAACAGGCTCTTCCTGAAGTTCTTTGTGTTGTTCAGGTTAGCTCTTATTATAAATGTTGTTTGGAGAAAATTTAATGATTGAGTTAAAGGTTATTAAAGAAACATGATAACTAATGTTAACTCTTAAAGTTCTGTTGTACTTTTTGTATATAAATTTCACATTCATGTTAGTAAGGAGATTCTGATGAAAGGCAGTTAGTCTGATATAAAAATTAAGAAAATATATCTTTTGGATGAATTTGGATTAAATTTGTTGATATGAAATCATGATCCTTGCTGTACAGATATGAAGTTATGATCCTTGCTGTACACTGTGGAATGGTGATGTACATTTACCAGCTGTCATGTTCTTTCTCCTACTAAAATAGGTTAAATACAACTAAATTGATTACATGTGTTTTCAAGATTTTATTTCCTGAATATTGTTTTCTTAACTGAAACATTAATAAATCATCATCATCATTTAACATCCATTTTCCATGTTCGCCTGGGTTAGACTGTTTCACAGGAGCTGGCAAGCTAGAGAGCTGCACCAGGCCCCAGTTGTCTGTTACAGCATGATTTCTCCAGCTAGATACCTTTCCTAATGCCAACCAGTTTACAAAGTGTGCTAGATGCTTTTTATGCAGCGCTGGCTTAAAAAGCTCCCAGTATACTCTGTAAATTAGTTGGTGTTAGGAAGGGTATTCCATTATTAGTAAATAAAATTATCAAACTCTAATTCTCTACTTGAGGTATTAACCATTTAACTCAAAAATTGGAGGAAGTAAAATTCTATGGATATCTGCAGTATAAAACTTTAAGGGTTAATCTGCTAAATAACTGATTACAACTTATGTTCAAGCCCTTTTTTTTTTAATAAGAAATAGTATTTGCCATTGATTTGTTTTTCATTACAGAAATCACTTTGACTTAGCTTCTTAATTATCTTTACTTAAAATGTGTTAGCTTTTACTTAGCTGTTGCTTTCATGTGAATATGGCTTCTCTAAATTATGTATTTCTAAAATCATTTTATTCCTCCCACCATCACCACCACAAAGTCCTTTCTTGTATATTTGCTTGATGTTTCTTTTATCACTGCTTCTGCAAGTATGATTAGAACCCGTGATTTGTTGATGAGTTCAGAATAAGAATAAAACTTGTTTGGAGTTGATCACTGTTCTTGGTGAGATTAAAATAACATTAGTCATTGACTGATAATGCTGTTTTTCTAATTGCCTGTTTCTTTCTAGATAGTTTTTTAATGATTCCCATATTAAATATATTAACACTAACTTGTTCAAATTTTGTTTCATTTTTAATTGTGATATGTTCTTTTATAGATGTGTCTTGAAGGAGATATTTCTAAGGCAGCAGTGATGAGTGGTCTTCGACAAGGTAAACGTGCATCGGGAGACTTGATTCCATGGACCATCTCCCAGCAGGTGAATTTGCTTCCTAGCCTTTTTCTTTTTGCTTCTATAATTTTTAAAATTTTATTTTCACTATTTCTGTTTTGGGGCATCTTAGAAGCATGTGTTTCTAATGGTGTCTTATAATGAAAGTTGGCACTGGATTTGTATGTGAGCAATGTAGAGGTCAAAGGTAAAACATTTATACAGGGATGGTCACAGAGGGCATAAATGTATACTATAAAGAACTCATATATATATATATGTATAGCTGGTGAGAAAGATAATGTTAATAGTTTAATCTCATGGTCACAACAGCTCGAAACTTAATTCCATTTTATGTTGAGTTTATAATTAAGTAGGTGAGACCATTGAGCAGTTTTTAATTAAGTAGTTGCATTGACCATAAGGACCCTGAATACAGTGTTCTTATATTCAATTAACAATTCTATTTGATACTAATTAAACAGCAGAACAATGCTGTTTAACAGTAATTAAATAGAAAATAAAGTGGTCTGGCTTTCTCATTGTTATGTTTATCATTGCTAATATTGATACTGTTATCAAAGTTCAAATGGTGTAGTGTTTTCATTTTTCAGATCGAATGCAAACTGTTTCATCTCTTCTGAGTAGAACTTGACTATGAGCATATAGCTCATAACTCGTAACCAGGATCTTCTCAAAAATTTCAAATCTCCAGTCAGTTCAAGTTGAAACCATTCTGCCACTTCAACTTGAACTGCAACATTGAACTTTTATTGGGGCAACCACAACAACAATAGTCATCAACATCATTGTTAGTCACCAATATTATCACCATACTGTTTGTTACTGATAGTATACTAACTATCATATTGAAATTCTTTACAGTTCCAAGACAATGACTTTGCCAGTTTATCAGGTGTGAGAGTGGTTCGGATAGCAACCCATCCAGACTATCAAAAGGTAATTTATGCTTTTATTATTATTATTGTTCTTACTGTCATGATTGTATAAGGTAGTGGATCTGGCAGAATCATTAGAGCTTTGAAAAAAATGTCTTGCATGAATGTCTCAAGTCTTTACATTCTGAGTTAAAATCCTCTCTGAGGTCTGATTTGGCTTTCGTTCTTTCAAGGTTGATGAAATAAAGTATCAGTCAAATACTAAGTTCATTGGTATCAGCTAACCCTCGTCCTCAAAATTACTGCCTTACACCTAAATTAGAAGCATTTATTATTGTTATTATTATTATTATTATTATTATTATTGATTGAGAGAGCAGTACATGCCATCAAAGTAACATTGGGGTAAAATATGTGATACCCAGTATACCCATCATGATTACCTGTCTGATAAGGGTACGCCAGGCACATCCATCAAAACCATATGTGCACAACATAGTGATCTCATATCAAAATGAACAGCGCATGACATTGCAGGTGAGGCCCAGTTAGAATTTTCTTCAGTTCGAGTACCTCATCCCGCTCAAAAGGTCCCTGAATAAGGGTTGTTTAAGGATGTTGAACAAAACACCCATGTTTCCAAAGGCGAATTATCCAAACCCTAAAGAATTCCTCTCAACACATGACTATGATGCCTCTCTACTACTTTTGCTCATTATCAGAGATGCACATCTCGTCAGCCACTAAGGGTCATGCTTGAGTGGTTAAGCTCAAACAACTGACAAGCAAATCTCTGGTATTGAACAGAATATTTGCTGTAGCCCATCTTTTGTACCAAGACAAAACAATGTCCATGATAACACTTACAATCAGTTAAGATCAGAAGCCTGGTACTGCATCAGGGCATTTATTATTATTATTATTATTATTATTCTGCTGAAGTCAACTTTGCTTTTCATCTTTGGAGGTTACTAGTGCTAGATGAGTACTGGGGTTGATGCAATTGACCTCCTCCAGATTTCAGGCCTTGTGCTTATAGCATAAAGTATTATGATTATTATTGATAAGGAGGCAAGCTGGCAGAATTCTTTGCATGCCGGGCGAAATGCTTAGTGGTATTTCAGCTGTCTTCGCATTCTAAGTTCAAACTCTGCTGAGGTCAACTTTGCTTTTCATCCTTTATGGGGTCAATAAATTAAGTACCAGTTGAGTACTGGGGTGAATGTAATCGATTTACCACTCCCCTAAAATTTCAGGCCTTGTGCTTCTAGTAGAAAGGATTATTATTATTATTATTATTATTATTATTATTAAGGTGGTGAGCTAGTAGAATCATTACCACACCGGGCAAAATGCTTAGAGGCCAAGTTCTGCAAAGGCCTACTTTACCTTTCATCCTTTCAGGGCCAATAAAATAAGTACCAGTTGTGTACTGGGGTCGATGTCATCGACTGTCCCCTTCCCCAAATTTCAAGCCTTGTGCCTATAGTAGAAAGGATTATTATTATTATTAAGGTGGTGACCTGGCAGAATCATTAGCACACCAGGTAAAATGCTTAGCGGTATTTCATCTGCTGCTATGTTCTGAGATCAAATTCCACTGTGGTTGACTAATCCTTTCATCCTTTTGGGGTTGATGAATTAAATACCAGTGAAACACTGGGGTCAGTGTAATCGACTGGGCCTCTCCTCTGAGATTTCGAGCCTTGTGCCTATAGTAGAACGGATTATTATTATTATTATTATTAGTAGTAGTATTATTATTGTAACATCTATAAACAACAGAATTGATAGAATGTTTATTGGTATTTTATTATGTTACATAATGTTCTTAGTTCAAATCTTGCTGGAGTAGACTTCATTGTTCATCCTTCCAGGGCTAAGCATTTGGGTTGGCATAATCTACTGAAAACCCCCTCCAACTATAGTAAGCTTCGTTCCAATGTTACAATTTATGATTACTTTTATTGTTGTATTTTCATTAGTTTCGTATGAGCTTTTCACTGCACCACCTGGTTCTTGTAGATTGTGCAAATACTGTTCTGCAGTTTATGCATAAAAAGACACATCATATACATTCTATACAAATACGTTTTGCATTCTGTGTCTTTAGTATAGCAAGAGCTATGATGCTGTTGTCACTTTGTGATAGAACCAGCCTTTTTACATATTGCATATTCTTACTAATGCCCCATTTGATTTCTTGCTTTATTCTTATGTTTGTTTTTGTTTCATTTTTATGTGTGTTAGATGGGTTATGGTTCTCGTGCCCTGCAGCTCCTCTCTCAGTACTATAAAGGAGAAATTGTGGGACTTAATGAAGATGTTGAAGAAGTTCCTAAAGACATTGAACCTGTTGATGAAGAGGTGAGTCTCGAGTATTTATTAACATTCCCATTAATTGAGGTATGCATAGGGCTATAGCTTCTCTTCTAGTTTAAGAGAGTCTAGTGTCATAAGGAATGGTGCTCTACTCTGATATGTTTGGTATCATAAAAGATACCTATCAATTGCTCCCAGGCACTACAAATCATTGTTATTGTTATCATCATCATTGAACATCTGTTTTTCATGCTGGCATGGGTCAGACGGATTGACTGGAGCTGGTAAGCTGGATAGCTGCACCAGGATCCATTTGTCTGGTTTGGCTTGGTTTCTATGGTTGGATGCCCTTCCTAATGCCAACCACTTTATAGAGTGTACTGGGTGCCTTTTTACATGTCACTGCCTTTTCCGTATCACAGGCATGGCTGCCTTTTACATGTCACCAGCACTAGCTACAGCAATGGTTTCACTCAGCTTGAAGGATTTGCTGCTGCAGTAGAGTATCTTTCGTTGGTATCTATTTATTGATAGCAGAACTGTTGTCGTTGGGTGTTAAGTGTCTTTACTAGAGTTATTGCTAATATAATAACAGCTTGACCAGTTGGGACTGGGATTTTATTGAGCAACTTTTATAGCCAATATTTTAATTAATAGTGCTGATTGTGTACATGAATGTCGTTTGTAATCTTTGTTTCATTAATTGCCTATTTGCAGGAACTTGATCTGATAGTAGAGAAGCCAGTACCTCGTAAGAACCTACCTCCGTTGTTACTGAAGCTAACTGAACGACCCCCTGAACAGCTTGATTATATGGGTGTATCATTTGGGTTGACAGCTGACCTTCTCAAGTAAAGTATTCATTAATCTTACTTTCCTATTAAGTTTATTCCATGAAATGATAAACATCTTTATCTGCTGTTTATACAGTATTTCACCTCTGAATCTTCATGTCTATAATACAGATGTATTTGTGAAAGATGTCTGCAATTCAGGTGTAGTCCACCTGGTTATCAGAAATAAGTATATCAATGAATGTTAACTCCAGTATATTAGTCTATTACTTTTTCCCTTATTACTTGTTTTAGTCATTAAACTGTGGCCACGCTGGGGCACCACCTTCAAAATTTATTTAGTTGAATGAATCAACTCTAGTACTTATTTATTTTTTAAGTCAGACACTTATTCTATTGGTCCCTTTTGCCAAACTGCTAAGTTAGAGAGATTTAATCACTGACACCAGTTGTCTACTGGTGATGGGGGACAAACACAGGAACAAAAGTACACACATACACATACGACTGGTTTCTTTCAGATTCTGTCTACTAAATCCACTCACTAGACTTTGGTCCACCCAAGATGCCACACAGTGGGACTGATCCCATTACCCTGTGGTTTGGGAAGCAAACTTCTTACCACACAGCCACACCTGGGATGGAAGGCTTATCTTTTATCCATTGTATCTGATGACACCAGTTTTAAGAATTGTTTATACATTTCTCTGAGGTTGAGAGGAACATTTAAATTTTTCACTTACACTTCAAGGAACATAAAGACAAATCAATCCCAGCTAAATTGGACTTCAAACAATGGCAGGCATAATTAAATATGACATAGCAGTCTCACTGGGCCCTACTATTAGGGCCATCCCTTTACTAAAATAATGAGGGGTCTCTAACATAACCTTGAGGATACAGATTTTGGAAAGGAGTAGCTGTCAATTTCGTTGGTTATAGTACTTGATTAGTACTTATTTACAATAGGACTAAGAAGAATATATTACATTGAGAAGCATCTGAGTACTTGATACTTGTACAAAAGGATTTTTCATATGTAATTTAGTGAGTTGATAAAACATTAACTGAGATTGCCCAGGTAATTTAGTAGTCAAAAGTCTACCTCTGGATTTTTAAACACTGCCTTAGAGTAAGTGTTTGTTTACTTATTACTAGGATAATCTCAGTTTTAAAAAAATATTTCAAGAAGCTGTGTTACATATGTAAGACCTCTACCACATGGTACTTATTTAATTGAAACATGAAGGATGGCAGGCAAAGTTCAGCTGTGCTAGGATTGAACTCAGAATGCAAGGCACATAATTACATTAGTTGAGTTATCATCATCATCTAACAAAACGGATATTAAATTATGATGCTAATAACTCAACCACATCTATTACTCTCTGCATTAACCCTTCAAAGGCTTCTAATTGTGATCTCGTTATTATTGTTATAACTAACAACTTCAAATGAAATCAAATTTCCTGATAAAAATTAAGTTATTATAATATATAGATGTTGAAAGCAGTATCCCATATTTGGAAATTGAGAAACAGAAACAAATGTAATTATAATAGATGTAAAGTGGATGGTGTAAAATATTTGTGTGTGTGTACATCATCATCATCATCGTCGTTTAACGTCTGCTTTCCATGCTAGCATGGGTTGGATGATTTGTCTGAGGACTGGTGGACCAGGTGGCGACACCAGGCTCCAATCTGATTTCGCAGAGTTTCTACAGCTGGATGCCCTTCCTAACGCCAACCACTCCGAGAGTGTAGTGGGTGCTTTTACGTGCCACCGGCACGAGGGCCAGTCAGGCGGGTATATATATATATGTCATTTGAATGTCAACTCTTCCATGCTTACATGAGTTGGACAGAATTTATTGAGGCAGATTGTTTATGGTCAGATGCCCTTCCTGTCAATACGTCTCACCTGTTTCAAGGAAGGTAATATTTCTCTTTGGTCAGACAACTTGAAGAGTGCAAGTGAAGGACACTGCTTGTATGACAGTGATACTCACAACTATTACATGATACCAAGACAAAGAGATACTAACGCTCATTTGCACACACACACATATATACAGTGGGCTTCTTTCAGTTTCCATCTATCAAATCTACATGCTTCTCAACCACACAGCCATGCCTGTGCCTATATATATATATATATATATATATATATATATATATAGAGAGAGAGAGAGAGAGAGAGAGAGAGAGAGAGAGAGAGAGAGAGAGAGAGACACACACACACACACACACATACATACATACATACCAGGGCTTGCCTATATTCTCAATATACACTAAAGATTACTTTTTAATACTGTACACATAGAACTCCACTTTTGCTAGGGAATAGGTGGTACTCTATGTTATTTAGTACCAGGTCAGCCTTGCTCAAACAGACCTATGATCTAAACAAAGGTATTCCTGATGTTATCCTTCTTTAAGATTGCATGGTTATATCTTGGCTACTCTTTCTCTCAGGTCATGTCAGTCTTGTTAGTTTATTATTGTTATAACCTATATACAGCTGTAAGACCTTAACAGAATTTTATATATAATTCTGTAATCTTTTTTAATTTGTGTATTTTTTTCTTTAATAGATTCTGGAAACGAAATGGCTTTGTCCCTGTCTACTTAAGACAAACTGCTGTGAGTTATTATTTTGTTCATAGTTTTTGAGGCAATGCTTGCTACTTCTGTTTCAGCATAAAGATATCCAGTGAGACACAGCACAGTATTAGTGTTTCTAGTTCTAGCTAATTAATTTTAATTGCAAAATATGCTGTTCTATAATTTAGGACCTATTATATGGTGTGTATGTTTAAAAACAATAGAATATATTTCACTAACAAAATAGCATTCTGTACACCTAACGTAATGTGGATATACTGTAGAAAAGCTTAAAACTGTAGTATTTGCTTCAAGAAAGCCTCCAATACAGATTTATAGTGCTAAAATGTACAGAAGAATATCAACAGCAGAAGAAAATTACCTGGCAGAGGTAGTAGAATTTCTAAATCCAGATTTATGCATATTTGCAATCACATGCTTATCCCTTTCACATTCAGATTATTTTGCCGAATGTAATGCTTTTTCATTCACATTGTTTTTAATTAATTTTAAAATCTTGATGTGATTGTACATTTTATTTTTGTATTGAAAGTTAGGTGTGATTGGCTAGATCTGGCTGGTTTAAATGCTGAAGGGCCAAATAAATTTAGCCTCTATTGATATCGAAAAGCATTAACAAATCATGGTATTGCTAAAAGCTGGCAGGCTGGGTAAAAATTCCTCATTAGTGACAGAAGCAGTGTGATACTGTAACAAATATTTCACTTGTACACAAAATGAAGTTTTGGTCCCAATCTCTTCCTAGATTGATTTTTCCTTCTGGTAACCTTTAAAGCAGACAAATTGGTAAAAGATAATTTCCCCAGAATGTTGGAAACTTGATTTTACTAGATGATATGCTTGCTACAGTATATGGCTGTGTATATTGGATAAGTTCATCCAACTAGGTTGGCTGTTATTATTTATTTCCAAGTCAGCTCTGATGAAGCAGACCTGTAGTCAAGGCATTCCAGCTATAACTGTTCCATCTTTTTCCTATATACAGGGAAACCAGGACTACATTATCTAGCATAGCCTTTGTTGAGATTAAATTGTGGTTTGAGGGAAATTTGGCTGCTGTTTCCAGCAGGTTGAATGAATATGTAGAGAGTCTGTCATTAGTTCATAACTATAACAGGGCAGTCCATTGATGTAGAACCACTGAGACATTCCCTTAGAAGAGATGTTGTTAGGAAGGACACCCAACCATAGGAACTGATGTTGATGCTTATCACATTCCTCTGAACTGTTGGATCCTATCAAATTGTCCAGACTGTGACAGCATGGAATACAGATGCTAAATAATAATGGTTCGTGTATATTAGAGTATTGCAATTTTCTGTCTATGTCTTCATTGTCATCATAAATAATTTAATGTTTGCTTTTCCATGCTTGCATGGCTCAGGTGGAATCATCATGACAGATTTTCTAAAGTAGGATGCTCTTCCTGCTGCAGTCCCACCTATAAATAACCAAGGTGATATTTCTCAATGGCTGGACATGTTATTGCAAAAGACTGAAAATGAAGGACAATGCTTGTGATAGTGGCTCGTGTTTATGACTATGTTGCGATGTCAAGACAACACAACACAAACATACACACAATGTATGTGTGTGTGTGTGTGCGCGCATGTGTATGTATGATGGGAGTGCTGAAAAGTTCCTGGCTTTAAGGGTATCATGAAAGACCTGATTGGAGGCCCAACCTTCCAAGTTCTTTTACAGTGCTTAGAAAAACTGGAGGACCCTTGCAATAAATGTGTGAATCTGAGAGGGGAAAATGTTGAATAAAATCATAATTAACTGATCCTCCTTATCTTCTTTTACCAGAAGCCAGGAACTTTTCAACACCCTGTGTATAGTTTTCTATTCTCTAAGTATAATATGGTTTTATAATTTTATGCAAATTCCCAGAATTTCTATTGTAGTCTACACTCTATTGATTTTGTTTTTCAGAATGACTTGACTGGAGAACACTCTTGTATCATGTTGAAGACTCTTCACGATAAGGAAGATGAATCAAACACATTGTATGACAAAAAATGGCTGCTATCATTCTGGAAAGGTAATTTATTTTATCATTGTCTGATTTGGCTATTATCATTATGCCTCCACTCTCTCCTCTCTACTTCTCCTAACATCATTTCATACTACATTATTTTCTTATTCACCCTTTGCCAATAAAGGGTTTTTACACAGTTGCATAATCTACCCAACCTATGCAAGCATGGAAAAGTGAACATTATAATGATGATGATAAGTGGAGTCATAGAAATTATAGAATGCTGACATATTTGATGGTCATTAGTGTGACAGAAACTTACTTTCCCTAACTCGGGTTACATAAAAAAGGCCAGTCTTTTTATTAAGGTTGAGACAGTTAATTCATTGCCTGTTCATTTACCTGCTCTCAAAACGAACATAGCATCAGTAAATCAAGAATTAATTATTTTTTTGAGGTTATCTTTCTTCATTCTAAGTCAAGAAATAATCACCATTAAGTGTTTGTTTACCTCTTCTTGAATTGAAGAGAGTTAAAATAAATCAGCAATATATGTCTGTGCATGCGTGTGTGTGTGTATGTGCATATTTAAATATTTATACAGAGTGGCTCAAAAGTCACAAATTTCTGAAAGTTTAATAAATTTGTTTTAATTACATTTTTTTATTTGTAATTCACAAAGTGTGGACTCTTCACTCCTAATGTATGTATATTTCCTGTGTACACACACACACACCTGTAGGCTTTTATTTTTTTGTATTTCTTTTTGTATGTTTACATTATTTCACAAATTTCTCTCTTACTTTAGATTTCCGTCGTCGTTTCATTTCCCTGTGTTCTTACCAGTTCCGTTTCTTCAGCTGCAGCACTGCACTTAGTATTCTCCAACAGAAACACTGTAAAGAAGAAGCAGTAGGTAAGTAGAGTGTTGTCATGTCATCTCCTTATTTACAAGTTCCAATATTAATATATGATCTATGCCCATACAGCCATGTATATGTAGGACTACATATCCCAATGTGTCTTTTTTTTAAGACAATTGGATGTGATTTGAAGAAGGTTTAGTTAATATTTCTAGCAGGTCATATAGATGTTTCCTTATTGACTCAAGCATTATTTTGTTTTTGCTTAAGTTTTAATATTTTTAAATCTTAAGGTGCTGAACTGGCAGAATTGTTAGCATGCTGGGGAAAATGCTTAGTAGCATTTCATCTATCTTTGAGTTCAAATTCTGCCAAGGTCGACTTTGCTTTTCATTCTTTTGGAGTCAATAAAATAAGTATCGATCAAGCACTGGGGTTGATGTTGTCAACTTACCTCCTTGTGCCAAAATTTGAACCCAGTATTTTCAAATCTTTTCAAACATTAAGCATAATGAATGTATATTTCTGGTACTCTTAAATTCAAAGTGCATCCAGCTGTAGAAACTCTGCCATATCAGATTGGAGCCTAGTGTAGCCATCTGGTTTCACCAGTCCTCAGTCAAATCATCCAACCCATGCTAACATGGAAAGCGGACGTTAAACAACGATGATGATGATTGTGACCCTAGGACCATAAAAATTACTCAGCCTACTCCTCTAGTGAATCTGAGTGACAAAGCAAAGTACATATTTTTTTTCTTTTATACAGGATTCCTAGAGCTAGATGGCTTTTGTATTTCTAATTACTTCACATCATGGACTTTTTCTTGTATTTTATCATAAGATAGGTTGTCTGCTACAACAGTGTATTCAATATTAGTTTTCATTCAGAGTAACTACTGCTCTTGTTGGGTTTCCTTTCATATTTGGAGTTTCTATTTGGGTTGCCTTCACTATGGCTGAGAAACAAACATCTCTTTCTGGTGTAGGGATACTAAGTGAGCTTACAGTTGCATTTTTAAGCTACTGAGAATAAAGGTTACTTCTACGATATGAAAGGTCCTTTAATTCCCAACAGAGAACCCAGTCACAGTCCAAACTGGCTGGGCATAAAAGTTGTCTTCTTTATGTAGGTTGATGGGGAAAGATGGGTGTCTAAAGCAATTTGAAATAACACTGTTGCTGTTCATGATGTAGAAAGCCTATTGACTGAAATCAGTAAAAATATGTCTCCAACAGTCAAGTTTCAGTGTCTTAATATCAACAGTGCATATACTTCTGGGGATCATATGATGCATTCTATTAACTTGTTGTTTTTGGTTGTAGCTCTGGCAAAACAGGAATTGGATTTCAAACTGACTGTATTTGACTTAAAGCGACTGGAGTTATATTCCCAAAATATGATAGACTATCATCTGATCATGGATCTGATGCCAACAATTGCTGAACTGTATTTTCTCCAACGCTTACCTGAACTTCATCTCAGTGCTGTGCAACAGGTAAAACAATTAGTTTCTGTTTATCTGTTGTTTTTTCCGGTTTTTTTTTGGGGGGGGGGGGGGTTATTGCATCAGTTCTTTACTTCATATTTTTATTGTCTTTCCAGTTCGTTAGTTTATCTTTCACTTCCTGCATCCCTGCCTCTCCAACCCAATCATCATCATCATTAGAATACCCCAATATACTTGTATTAACATAACTGGTATTCCTACATCAATTTGGGATTTAATCAGTTCTAATTGGTGGAACACTGTCATTAAAAGAGTTTAGACAATTACATTGATCCTTGTACTTAATACATTGACCTGGGAAAGATGAAAGCCAAAGTCAGTATGGGTGGTATTTTGACTCAGAATCGTAACAGATATAACTAAATACCACAACATTTTTAGTCTGATGCTCCACCGATATTGCCATATATCAATTTAATGAGACTTATTTTACTTCAACTATAAAATTCAATCTTTTCACAGACTTAATAGAAACAAACTTAACTGATTAAGGAAGAATTATTTTTCTATGCAACAATAAGATCACACTTTACTTGCTCCAATACAAGAAATTCTTTTCCATTATTCTGGTTTAGAAATCTAGAAACAGAAGGTTGCCACAAAGAAGGCCTCACAGTACATGGCTACAATCCTTTGTATTCTGAGCCCAAATCTAGCTATTTATACCTTCTGAACAAATGATATTCCAATAAAATTTACTGCAACACCCTCTTTCTAAAGTGTTTGTCCTTGCACCAATAACAGAATCCATTCCTATTCATTGTATGGAGTTGGTATAGTAGAAATAGTTATTTGCTGTATTGAGTTATGTTCTAAATTGAGATCCTGCTAGAGCCGACTCTACCATTCATACATCCATCTGAGATTAACAGAGTATGTAACATTAGTCATATATTGCCGATAATTCAATCAGTTGTAACACTGGCTTACGATTTTGTCTTTGAGAAATCATAATATTGTTAATTATATCAACTGCAGTACTTACTTTATCAACCTAAGAGGAATGAAAAGCTAAGTGAAGGTAGGCAGTGTTGTAACTTGCAACATGATGGGAGATAACTAAATACATGAGTTGTCTGTTTCCAGTGTTCTAGTGAATCAGCAACCCTCTGCCATAGTGGGCATGGATTTAATCCACCCTGTATTATACTCTTGTGCACACTAGTCTAGTGCATATTTGGTGTTTATTATTACTGCTACTACTTTTGTACATGTTTTTTTTTGTTTTTTTTTTCCATTTCATACTTGCCTCTTATTTCCAATCTTGCATTTTATTAGTAGTACTACAACACTGCAGAGACTGAAGACTGCTGGGTCTTTGCATTCAACACTACTCCAAAGCATATCTATTCAAGTCCTTCCTGGCCTTTTCTCTTATCAGATATAAATTAAAAATAACTTCTGTTTAATTTATGTCATTATTATTATCATCATCATCATTAAACATCCATTTTCCTTGCTGATTGTGTGTGTGTGTGTGTGTGTATACATTTTCCATGCTGGCATGGGTTGGATGGTTTGACAAGGGGTGGCAAGTCAGAGGACTGCCAAGCTTTGTATTCTGATTTGGCCTGGTTTCTATGGCTTGATGCCTCTCCTAATGCCAACCACATTACAGAGTCTGCTGGGTGCTTTCTTCATGGCAGTAGCACGGGAATGTTGTGAAACTACTTGAAAAACAAAGACCCCCTTGCCTGTGCGAAGTAATGTTGAGAGAGTTGGCTTTGTGCCAGTTCATGAGAGGTTAAAAGAATAACGGAGGGAATAACATAGTCTGCTGTAGAAGAGATTTAAGGATACTTCAGCACTAGAAGAAAGTAGAGGAAGTGAGACTTAGAAAGATAGAAATGGAAAAAGTGAGTGAGGATGGTAGATATTTGTCAGGACATAAACCTCAAGGTGCAGTGATGGGATGAATATAGGTGAAGTGATACAGAGGATTGGTCTGGGTGAACAGGCAAGGGGTGATAGAAGGGTATGTCTCATAAGAACATGAGTGAGGAGATGGTTAAATGTGATACAAGTGAGAGATATAGGACTGGCTGAGGGGTGGGGATTATGTTAGATATGAGACGACATTGGGAGTATAGCAGATTAAAGGGGTGTTAAGGATTGGGTATAACATGGCTGGAAGAAGATAATGAGGAATAGAAGTGGTTCTGAGGATGGAGTGCAATAAAGGGGAGAGGATGTGACTGGAGGAAGGTATCACCTGTGTGGTGCCACATAAAAGCACTAGTGCAGTGCCATGTACAAGCACCCAGCCCACTCTGTTAAGTTTTTGAGGTTAGGAAGAGCATCTAGCCGTAGAAACCATACTAAATCAGGTTGGAGCATGGTGCAGCTCTTTGGCCTGCCAGTTCTGGTCAAACCATCCAACTCATACCAGCATAGACAATGGATGTGAAATGATGATGATGATGTATATAGTTGATGAAGAAAGTATTGCTTGAGAAAGAGGTGTACTAACTTTCACATTGGATGTTTCAGTTATGCGACTAATTCCTTTCTGGCGTTTTCTTTCAGGCTTTGCTACTTGGCATCGGTCTGCAACATAAGACAGTTGACGATCTAGAGAAAAACCTAGGACTCGCTGCCAGTCAATTGCTGGGTCTCTACAACCGAATTATTCGCAAAGTTGTCCAGGTAATCTCATGTCTTACTTTGATTATATTGCTCAAATCAAATTTGCTGGTATAGCCAATGGCTGTGTAATTTGTTGTTGCCATAAGAAAGGTACTGTATTGTTTGTTATTAGCAAAGCAATATGAATCTGTAAAATGTTGTTGGCATAGCAATATGGCTATGTAGCTTCTTGTTTGCATAGCAACAGCACTGTGTAGTTCATTGTTGGCATAGCAACGTTACTGTGCAATGTGCTGTTGGTATAGCAATAATTCTGTGTAATTTGTTGTTGGCATAATAACAGTACTGTATAGTATATTGTTAGTGGTCATACTGGGTTGTGTTGGTGTACGACAGTTGCTGTTCTGCTTCACTTATTGGTTATGTAGGTTCAATTACAGTAATTCAGTTTCATGATGTGTGTGGCTGTGTGGTTATTCTGTTGCTGCTTTGTTAGAGTTGAGTAACTTGATTTAGTTATAAGTAAATGACCTTTGACTGTGCCTTAGACAATGAGCCCATGATGGCGCTTCTATGCAGTTACTCGGCCTGCTGTTCTTCATCACATCTTATCATCTTTAATAAAAGAAAAAGGAAGAATACATTGCACATCCTAAAACAACAAAATGTTTACACCTGGTGTGCCTTTGATTATAGTTCTACTCATAAGTGACCTGGAGCTAGTCATCACCATAACTCTACACTTACCTTGTACTAACACTGTAACAAGTTGTATTATTTTGGTTCAGCTATCACCATACCACTATAGTCAATTCTATATTGGTACAGCTTCCAACACCAATCCAGTCACTACCTCTATGCCAATACTGATGTATAATCATTTGTTCTACCAACAAGTATATAGGCAGAAAGGTAACACAGTGTAATCTCGAGAACAGCCAAGCTAAAGGGGCTTCTTTTCAATACATTTTTGGTTGTTGCTTAACCCTAGGTCTGCATTGATTGAATACTCGTTTGATCTAAAACATTTCAGTCAAGAACATCCCATATCTTATCTCTAGAACTAGATATGTCATGTGTATCTTTTATTTAGGTCAATAGGGTGTGCTTTTAGAAATATATGGCTGGTATTTGCAGCAAGTTGACTGACTACTTAGGCTCCTCTGTTAGACCAGAATCCTACCTCTCCATACACACTGACCAATAATAATGATATCTTACTCAAATATTTCTAGCTATGATGATATAGTACACATTTCAGTACATAAAATTAAAAAATAATTGTGGAAAATTAGCCATACTTGTAAATTGTTTCTGTTTAGTATTTTGATTATTTGTTTATATATGAAACATTTGTTAATTTTTTCTCTTGATTGAAATTTTTTTTTTTTATCTTAACAGCATCTTAACTCTATTGTTGAGAAATCTGTGGAGCAGACGCTTGTGAAGGAACACAAAATTACCATGGAACCAGTGCCACAGAGTCTGGATGATGAATTGGTAAGTTCCTTAGTGGAAACTTAGAGTGAACAAAGATGGCCATGTGAATAGGAAGTTTGCTTGACCTGCTATGTTGTTCTACTTTCAATCTCAGTGATTGCTTGTGGGACAAGTGCCTTCGGTGATAGTCTCAAGTTGAGCAAATGACTTGTAAATGAAAACTGATAGATAACTGTGTAGAAATAAACTCTGTGTGTGTATGAGAGAGAGAGAGAGAGAGAGAGAGAGAAATTGCCAATAAAATGACTACGGCTGTTTTTTATTTTGTTTGTTTGAGTTGCTTCAACACATCCTGCTAATGATTAGCCAGTTGCCAATATTATTGCTCACAAATGAGCGATATAAAACCCTGTTTCCTTGTCACTTTTTCAATGTCGCACTGCTTAGCAACAGGAGGTTTCTTTTTCTCTCTCGACCTGATGTGGGTAGCCTGTATGAAACCTATTAAAGAAAGTATGGTGCTTTGTAGTAGTTGATATGAAATACTGACAAAGGCTGAAAAAAATTAAGTGGGTTTAATTAATCAGACAGGTATCGTTCACCTGCAGGATGATGGTAGTGAGCTGCTGAAACACCAGATGGGCATTAAAGACATCTGCCAATATACATTGGAGAGATGATGGCAATGGTATAATTAGCAATAAGAATGGATGAGATGAGTGTTGAGTGGTAAAATGGTATGTATTGGTGGAGGTTACTTGTGTTAGAGAGTGGCCACGAATGACCTTAGTAATGGTCAAATTTGATCTCAGGATTTAGGGCCATGAAGATGGTTGTGGTATGACCACTGATAATAGTATTTACACTGCCAGAGCATTATAGTGTTGTGGTAGATCAACTGACTACTGTTTGTACCAGTCTGCAGCTGTAAAGTGTTCATTTTATTAACTGTTTGTCAGACAAAATATCAGGTCATTAAGAATGAAATGTCCAATTTTGAATTGAAAGTTTGTTTTACTTTATCTCAACAAAAAGCAATGGAGTTAATCAATTTTATTGGTAGCTTATTTATGCCAGCAGTGAAGAATTCTGGAGAGCAAGTGGTGATGAAATCACAAAAGGCTGTTTTTGCATCTTCTTCAGATTTAAAGTTTTCTCAAAAAGTTGTCTAATGCCTGAAAAATGTGATAGTCAGTTGGTACAATGTCTGGTGGATATGGTGGATGACAGAGTACTTCCAAGTTCATTTCCTGAGTAGCATTCTTTGTGCAACATGTGATTGTCTTGCAAGAGAATTGGCCTGTCTCTATTGACCAATCTTGGTTGTTTAATTGCAAGCTCATTCATCATTTCATCAAATTGGTTGATGTATACATCCTTTGTAATTGACTTACCAGGTCTCATGAAGCTGTAGTGGATGACACCAGTGCTGGACCACCAAACAGACACAATTAGCTTTTTTTGGTGAATATTCTTCTTTGGATTGTGTTTTGGCTCTTCATCTCTATCCAGCCACTGTGCAGAACACTTGCTATTTTGACAAGAATCTATTTTTCATCACGTAACAATACAATGCAAAAATGGTTCGCTTTTATGCCATGACAGATAAGAACAGCAAGTTTCAAGACATGTCATTTGATGCACGTTGAGTTTGTGTGGTACCCATTTGTCCAGTTTCTTTACCATGCTGATTTGTTTCAGATGGTCCAATACAGTTGGAATCGAAACATCAAACCTTGCTCCTAACTCGCGCATAGTTTGAGAAGTATCTGCTTCCACTAGTTTCCAGCTCATCATTATCCACCTTGGTATCAGGTCTGCCACGGGTCTAATTTTCAGGTGTAAGGTCACCAGACTGGAACTTCTCAATCCATCAATGTTCAGTGAGCTCATTCGCCACATCTTCACCAAACACCTCATTGATGTTTTGAGCTGTCTGGGATGCATTGGTTCCATGACGGAACTCCTATTCTTAAACAACTCGAATTTTTTATCTATCCATGGGTTCACAGAAATTGATTTACTAGAGAAAACTCACAATATAATCAGACACCATGAATTGCATTTCAAAAAGTGATAATGTAATTCTTCAGTGTTGTAAAACAGAGAATTGTCAGGATAAAGCATTAGAGTTTACAACTGTCAAACTTGGTGCATAAGAAAATTGGACATTTCATTCTTAATGACCTGATACTTTGCAGCAATTAGTTGCATTCTGAATTCAAATCCCATGACGTTCACCTTGGTTAGATTTGTTGATGAAATAAATTAGCCATCAAGTTGTGGGGTTGCTATAATTGACTATACCCCAACTCCTAAATTTGAAACCTTGTTCCTTGGTAAGAAATTTTTATCAACTGTTATATGAAGATTAAATTGGCATGATTCCCTTTCAGGATGCTGCTGCTGTAGAAATCAAAGAGGAGATGAGAAAGAAAATAGCTCCAATCCTGGAGGAATCTGAGCTCAGTCAATTTGCTGTGAAGGGAGATGAAGATCAGTGGAATTTGGCTCTCTCTACTGGGAAGAAGAATTTCAAAAGTATCAGTATCAAAAGGTTAGTTAATTCTGTACTACCACCACCAACAGTCTCTGTGCTGCTGTCTTATAGTTTCAAATTGGTTTGTTGTTTTCTTTCTGTTTCTCTTCATCTCTCTACTATTTTGTTGTACTCTCAGGCGGGCTAAAATGCATCCTTCTCTTCTCATTATCACCTCTGTCTCTTTGAAAGGCTCTCCATGCTGTGTTTGCTTGTATTCCCTAGAATTATATTTCTAAGAAAACTTCCTCTATACCATATTGTACCTATTCATCTCAACTGAATATCCATGAGTTTGAGTGGCTATGCAAGAATATTAGTGTATAACTTTTTGAGAGGACATGCTGGGTATATTAGCAGTGGTCGATGGAGAATAAGGAAGGGATATGGGTGCAGACATGGCAGTGTTGTTAAGAAATTTGCTTCACTGTCTCCTAGTTGTGAATTCAATCACGCTAGTTCTTTTATTTACATCCTCAGGGAGGTAATTTCTTGAAGGGACGTGACTCTGTTGAATGCATCTTTTCAGTAGCTTAAGATTGATAAAATGTAATTTTGACTAAGTACTGGAGACAATATAATTAACTGAAACTCTTGTAGGCGATGCCTAGGCATAACTGCAATCTGTACCTGACACAAACAACGAAATATAATAAGGGTGAAGTGATATAATACTCACTATGTTGTACTTACATATATTTTCAAGATCATGTTTCTCAATCTTAGTTTTCAGGTTTTATCTTCATTATTTTAAATATGATCTGCAGGTTGTGAATATCCAGACAACCACAACTACTCTATGGTTAGTGGTAGCTTACCATTAGAAGTGGTATACACTTAAGGGGTCTATTTGGTAATGCTATTTGACCATTTCCTTATGATGCTTCAAAGATAGAGAATCACTTGCATGTAAGCATTATTGCCATTACCTGAACACTGAGATATACAACATTAAAGAGTGTGATAATTGAATTGTTATAAACCTTTAACTTTGTTTCAGTCATTAGATAGCAGCCATGCTGGGGCACATTGATGTCAAGTTAAATATGAAAACAATTTAACAATTAAGTGAAGAGTTACTGAATACTTTTCAGTCTGTTCAAGGCAAGCTGAAACTTCAAAGTTACTGTCAACTTTTTCATTGTCAATGTTAAACATATCAAAAATATGTATATATGTTTATTGGTGTAAAGTCATATTTGATATGTTCATGTGCACTTAGGTGTGTTGAGTAACAAACAGCATATGTATGTTTTTATGCAAAATCATAGTAGTCACTAATGTTTTTTTTTTTTGTAGTATCAGGCAGAAACGTCAACTGAAGGAGGTGGAAGAAAATACTAGCCAGAAGAAATCAAAAAAATTCAAGAAATCCAAGAAGCATAAATGATGCAATAAATATTTTATTTTTTTTATTGTAGTGTTACTGTGTTTTTAATTTACTTGGATTTGTTGTTAATTGTAACTTCTGCCTGGGCATGTAGTTGATATGTAAATCTTCTGGAATGAATCAATGAGGGGAGCTTGATGTGAAATGTATAGCACTCGGATCTCTCTCAAATTCTACTTTACCAACATTGGAAAGAATATTGTGTAATGTTGTCTTTGATTCACTGTGTCTGGATAGAAGTTGTCATGGCTCAATTGCTTTCAGTTATATGTTGATAAGAGCTTAGCTGGTCTAAACAATAACAACCTGCACTAAAAGTGAAGAATCAAGAGAGAAAGTGAACATTAAAGGGATCATCTGAAGTGTATTGGAGAATCAACTGCACTAATTTGGACAATCTTTCTAAACAGACAATGAAAGATGATTGGATATGTACTGTTTGACAGTGAAAAGTATTATTAGTAGAGGAAGATCTTGTGAAGAAGTGGTGGAATGGCATCTCAAGAAGTTTGTCTTCACTGATCAGATGATGTAAGCTTGAAATGAGTATTTGCTCTGCTTCACAATTGCTTAAACTATGTCAGCATGTTAAGTAGTCATATTCAGGCAGCCTCTGTGAAGTTGCTTATCTTACAAAATTTTTCCTCAAATATTAACCTACATCTTAATAATATATACACTGGATAAACTAGTCCTGAATTTATTATACCAGTGAAGAAGATGCAATGGTCACACCATTATGTAAACCTCCTAGCGGAATGTGAAGATGCAGGGTGGAAAGTAGAGCACTTTCCAATCGAAGTCAGATGTAGAGGATTTGTTGTACAGAGTGTGACGTGACTGTTCTTATCATTACGCCTAACTCATCATAAAGTAAATACCACCATGAACAATATCCAAACTACAGTGGAAAAGCTAGCCAGTGGATTTGGGTAAAAAGAGATGATGAGTGATGGCTAGAGGAATATTGAGCTATATTTGATAACCAGTTGATCTAGTGAGGTGGGGCTGGTGTGCAATGATACTGTCCAAAGGTAGGCCCCAAAATGGCGCACATTCTCTCTTAATGATCTCATACACTTGCTGGATTCTGGTATGCAGAGCTTTCGACTGGTAGCACTTGCATCTGTTGATTTTACTTTTGTCTTGGGCATTGGATAACATTAGTGTATTTCTATGTGGTTGTGGTTTTACAGCAACATGTATACTCTAAATTATTGATTCTCTGTAGAAATCATATGGCCTCCAATGGACTTCACCATAATTCTTAGAGGCCAGATGAAAACATTCTATGGTGACACTCAGATTTAACTGCTGTATGTATGATTAGCTTATCATAATACGCATTTCATCCTGCTTATTTCTGCAGCATAAATTATGTACAATCTAGCTAACAATATGTATATGACAACCATGTTGAAATGGCATTTACTAAATTTCAGAAGTATGCAGCAGTAAATGCAATAAAGTTAGTTGCTATCTCTATTCACCCTTGTGTATTGGGTGTATTTTTTTCCCAACTCGAGGTATGATATTAATGTTATATTTTCATTTCACAATTCAATAAGGTAAAATAACAGCAATCGTCGCTTTATTTACTTTATTCAATTGAACTTTTAACCACATAGTAATGTTATTTTTGTAAACTATACTCTGCTTCTCTATATGATACAATTGTAATTGATATGCACTGAACGTTAAAATACTTTTCCTCAAATGATAACGCTTATGAAGAGGGCCACAAAAATAAATTTCTGAAAGAACCCAGAGAAGAAAACACAAATGGTGGAAACAAGAAAATTAAAGGGGAAAAACTAAGAAATTAGTTACCAAGGGAAATAACTCTTCTAATATTTATATTACGTCTATGTAACAAAATTTAACTATTTACGTCTTGAGATTCTAAAATTCTGCCATTAATTTTATTATAGGGAAATCCAAATGTAACGCTATTTAGTGTTTATTTTCGCACTTATACATTCTGAGTTCAATTCTTGTTCTTGATGGTCTAAGTACTATTCTTTCACCTCAAATAACCAGCTTCGTCATGTGTAAAATGGTTCACTTTATTACCTGCGTACATACGGAATAATAATTGAAATGTTCATAACAATTCTGTGTATGATCGTTTAAAAAAAAATGGCATAATCTAAAGTGAAAGGGTGGAATAATATTAAAGATGGATTATTCTGCGATTTGGTTACATGGTTGAAATTACTGAAGTAAAGTGATGTCCGTGAAGGAGCTTGACTGTTCGAACAGTCAAGTTCCTTCATGGGCATCACTTGACACCTCGGTGAGGCGAGCCGCTAACTGTGACAGGAACTTCGCCGTTAGTGCCTCAGCCCCTCCAAACGTTGCAAACACCAGAGTCTAGAAGAAATGGTTCACTGACAAGTCCCGATACTTAAGGATTTTGTTCCGTTTGGCTACGGAACCAGTGACCCTCTCATTTACCGAGGCATCCAGAATATAGGGGGAAGCAAAGGAGCTACTGGCAGTGGCTTCCCAAATGAGGCATCTACCTGTTACCTAGAGACAAATGGTGAGGCAATCTGATTTCCACAACAGAACATATCTTTTCTTTGTGGTCCAACACAACGATGTCTAGCCGGTTGTGTTCTAACGTGATAGTTTCAATTTTTAAGTTGTATGTATGTATGTATGTAAATATATTATGAGGTAGTTGTCCATAAATCAGGAACCAGCTCTCTCTAAAAGAGAAATTGAGTGGTTATACTTTTATATTGTCAAACCCAGTATTCCTTGTTATGCCATAAAACTGGTTGGAATGTTACCAACGGTTTCCTGCAAACTACTGCGTTAGGATATATTGGCAACTCTTCATATATGCTGGCCGGAAGTGCGTAGCCTCTGTTATGTTGGAAGTAAATATCACTGTTCTGGTGTGCTCAGTAATGGTAAAAAGTAGGAGGGAAAAAAAAGTTGTCCCCTACCTCGATAGGATGATTGTAGCAGTTCGTAAGGGAATCAGTTGTTGTGCATGTGCCCATGCTTTCTCTTCTCTAATCCTTAAAAGAGAAAGGTCACGTTGTCAGAACGAATTTCCTTTTAAGAGGGCAACAGCAAAATAGCTCATTCTTTGAGTTCAGGAAGCCATCTGGTTTGTGTGAGTGTTTTTAGGATTCTCCTCTCGGCCAAGCAAATCTTGCATCTTCTACACCATTCAGATATAGCTCCTGCAGTTTTTAGTTTTGTACGGCGTTCTTTCTTCTTTTATTCCGCTAAGCATTTTGCTCGGCGCGCCAACGATTCTACCAGCTCGCCGCTCTATAGAGAGAACTAATAATCCTTTCTACTATAGGCACAAGGCCTGAAATTTTGGGGGAGGGTTAAGTCGATTACATTGATCCCAGTACTCAACTGGTACTTAATTTGTCGATCCCAAAGGATGAAAGGCAAAGTCGACCTCGGCGGAATTTTAACTTAGAACATGTAGACAGAAGAAATGCTGCTAAGCATTTCGCCCGGCGGGCTAACGATTCTGTTGGGAAGCAAGCTTCATACCACACCGCCATGCCTTTATCTATATACATACAGGCACACACACACACGCTCAAACATACACACACACGCGCTCACACAAACACACACGCTCACACACACAGACATATACATGTGTGTTTGTTTTGTACATATCACTGCCAAATAAAAATCTATCTTTGAGATATCATGCTAATGGTAATTGCTTTGTTAAACAAATAAATTGTACAAAAGAAGCCCCAGTTCGTCAACAAACTGATAAATTATACTTCATGGCGATCAGCTCACTTTACATTTTAGATACTTTCAATTTCAAGGTGTAAGTTTTTCATTTATGTTAGTAAACTAAGGTAATTTTCATATTATGCCTCAGTGTGTGTCTGTGTGCTTGTGCGTGGCTGTGTGTATGAAATAGATGTTTTCTTTCTATTATTGCACTTTATATATAAAGCAAAATGATTGGTGGAGAATAAATGGCATCTACTGGGAACATTTCTTCCAAGTGCTTTTATCATTTTATTATCCTATCATTTGTGTATTCTTCTTTGATGGCTAATTATGTCTTCTCTTTGTTTAGCTGTACACTCATTAGCTTTTTGATCTAATTACCTTACTCCCTAACATTTCATCGATATGTATATAAATCCATATTTTATGCATAAGTGAATGCATCGGTTTGTGCAAGCTTACATTAAAACTTGCATACGTTTATACATATAAGCGTGTATACATACACATTCCCATGTAGACTTGAATGCATAATAACACTCTATTTACATACGTAACATAATATGTACATGTGTACATACATGTGTGCATACATAAATACATACGTGCATACATCCATCCATCCATCCATACATACATACATACATACAGTACCAATCTTGAGAAATTAGGCTTCTCAAAACCAGAAAGGAGAAAGCTGATTTGAAAATTGCAGATTCACGCCATCACTGGAACTGTAAAAATCTGTAGAACTTTCCACAAGTTTCCCATTTAAGTATATATGTGCATGTCTAGATGTGCAACTATATGCATGAAAATACATACATAAAACAAAATATACAAATCTGCACGTATGCATACATGCATACATACAAAAATACCCTACTCTTTTACTTGTTTCAGTCATTTGACTGTGGCCATGCTGGAGCACCGCCTTTAGTCGAGCAAATCGACCCCAGGACTTATTGTTTGTAAGCCTAGTACTTATTGTAATGGTCTCTTTTGCCGAGCCACTAAGTTATGGGGACGTAAACACACCAGCATCGGTTGTCAAGCGATGTTGGAGACAAACACAGACACACACACAAACACAAACACACACACACACACACACATATACATATATACGACGGGCTTCTTTCAGTTTCCGTCTACCAAATCCACTCACAAGGCTTTGGTCGGCCCGAGGCTATAGTAGAAGACACTTGCCCAAGGTGCCACGCAGTGGGACTAAACCCGGAACCATGTGGTTGGTAAGCAAGCTACGTACCACACAGCCACCCCTGCGCCTATGTTGATGTTTAAGAAATTTCAGTTAAGGATCTAGGTTAGAAACCGGCTCTTGGCAAGAAATCTTGAAGTAAAACTGAATAATGACATACATACATGGGTAATGCTGGGCTTCATATATATTACCCCAGTGTTACTTTGATGGCATGAACTGCTCTCTCATTCGCTCAATGATAATAATAATAATAATAATGATGATGACGATGATGATGATGATGATAATAATAATAACATCAGCAACAACAATAACAGCAACAACAACAATAAAATAATAATGATAATAAAAATAATAATAAATTCTTTTATTAGCCACAAGGGCTCACATAAAACAACATTAAATGACATGTGACAACATAAACGGCAAAAACAAGACGATACAAGGGATTTTACAGTGTATAAGCGATATATATATAACAATAACGAATTAGGTAAATTAAAACTCCCAATAGGGGAGACGCTCTAAGGCCATCGTAGAAAAACCCTCAAAATTCACGGGTGCCTGATCAACAGGGCAAGTGCCCTTCCCCTTTAATTTCTCTTTTCACAAGTGATTGCTCAGAAATGGTCCTTTCGCACTGGTGATTCTTCCAGCATTCATCCACTTTTCAACAAACTTGCTAGAATGCAGTACTTCCCTGTCCACCCTCAACCTCCTTTTCAAGTGAAACTTGAAACCGTTGCTGAGAGCTTGGCCAAAGAGGAAAGTGTCTGTCTTTAGCCCTTTCAAAGGGGTCCACCATACTACCTCTTTCGCTACAGCCACTAGACAAATAAAAATTGTCTGCCCTTAACATAAAGCCGGAAGAAATGCTGCTAAGCATTTTTACCGGCGTGCTAACGTTTCTGTCACTCTCGTGGTTCCAAATTTTGGCACAAGGTTAGCAAATTTGGGGGAGGGGGTTAAGTCGTTTTCATCGACCCGAGTGTTCAACTGGTACTTATTTTTATTGATCCTGAACGGATGAAAGGCAATATCGACCTCGCCGGAGTTTGAACTCAGAGCGCGAAAGCGGACGAAATGCTGCTAAACATTTTTCCCGGCGTGCTAATGATTCTGGAAGCTCATTAATAATAGTAATGATAATAATGAAGAGAGAAAATGGAGGAAGGGCACTAATAAATGAGGAAAGCAGCGTTCATATGAAATTCGGGTGCTGAATGAGATACCTATCCCAAAGTAAAGAAACCTTACCAGTGACATTTAAGGATGAGGACGTATTGAAAGCAGAGAAACATTAATATGAAAACAAACAAGAAGTACAAAAAAAAAAGAAGAAATACTGCACAGTAAGCTATACAATCAGTTCCATGTAGCCACAACTGAAGTCTCTGGAAAATCTAGAATAGAGCACTGAAAAGGAAAGAAAAGAGAGTGAGAGAGAGAGAGAGAGAGATTGAGAGTAACATACAAGCACCGCAAGATCAATCTTTGGCTACAAATTGGAGGAGTGAGCAATTGTTTCCACTATGCCGAATCTGTCATAGAGTGGACGGAACTATTGCCCATATCGTGAACAAATGCCGTAGATTTGTCCAAAACCGTTATAAGTTGTGGTGAAACGATGAGGTAGCGAGAGTCCTGCGTAGGGAATTATGTGAAAAGTGGGTCTAGAGAAAGGTAAGACGTGGTATGAATACAAACTGCAGAGAGTGGCGGAGTCGGAGGCCTGCAAAATTCTATAAAATTTCCCAATCCAAACTGAACAGATGTTAGAGCACAACTAGCTGAACCTAGTGGTGGTGGACAAGGTGAACCACACATGCTATATAATTGATGTTGTGTGCCCCTTTGACCCCAAATAGTCAATATGAGCAATCGCGCACACACACACACACACACACACACACACGCACACACACACACAGAGTATGAATACTTATACATTTATATTCGAGGTGGTGCTGAAAAGTTCTTGGCTTTAAGGTTAAGATGGAAGGCCTGGCTGGAGGCCCAACTTTTCAAATTCTTTTACAGGGCTTAGAAAAACTGAAGGACCGCTGCAATAGGTGTGTGAGTCTGAGAGGGGAATATGTTGAATAAAATCATAATTAACTGATCCTCCTGTATAGAACCCTCTCGTATATATGGACATACTGATTAGTAACGAATTCAATAGTACGATACCATAGGTTTCATGCGATTAATCATAGTTACCAATGAGAGTGTGGATAAATGACGTCGACTCAGCCGTCTTGATGTGTGTGTGTATGTGCGCGCGCGCATGTGAGGGTGTGTGTGTAATTTAATATTTCGCTTAAATGACCTGAAATTATACTACCTAGGTAGCTGTGCGGCTCTCTTTTATATAACTCTTGTCATTAATTAAATCATATCAACTTACCTCACGTCCACCCAGTTGTGTATTGTAAGTGTATGTATATATTATCTCAGTAAAATACTCATTCTCTCTTGTTTGACCACAAAGTGACATATTCGTAATTTTCTTCTTTCTTGATTTATTTAAATAACAACCACTCATGATGTCAATAATTATTATGTACCGTGTGGCTATACGAATGAATGTCTTTAGTTTAACTGCAAACAATGAGGTGAATAGTTTTCGACGCATCTAGATGTCCCGTTAAGTAATTTGTACAAGTATTCCATATTTCCTTTATCTGGTATATTTGAGATCCATTTTTCCCGTTTGTTTAATTGCTACAGAAAGAAGGACTTAGCACCGCTACCTAATGAGTTGCTGTGCACTCCTATATATTAAATATCATTACCTAACATGAAATTGCATTGCTTGGGTTCATGTGGAATTTCAGTGGGTATGAATCGATAATTGAAGTTGGATACCCAAATTATTCATAATTTAAAATTTACATAAAAATTGAAATTGTAAATTAGCTAAACGTTATTCATTCATTCAGTTATTTACAGCTCCATGCTGAGAATATGTGAGATCATGTTTCTCATAGCAACGATTTTCCGCAACGACAGCAACGTATATGAATTAATACATTCAAAGCACAGTGGAGTCTTTGTTTTCTAATATCGAATCTCCTTCAATTCAGAAAATTTTTGGAAATTTTAAATAGTGAATAATTATGCTGTCCAGCTACGAATTATCGATTTTTTTTTTATCCAACTGAAGATTTCATAAGGATGAACCTATTTTGTCTCAAGATGATTTTAATATAAATTTCGTCAACGTTTTATTTTGGTGTCTCTGATTTAAAAAATATCAATACATTTGTCATAATATTTAATATGCGCTAATTATATTTAAACTCATTATTTACACGCACTCGCGCACAAATATATGTGCGAGTGTGAATTCATGTATGTATGTCTCTTCTATTTTTTAATTATTAGAAATCTTCCACTGCGGAGGGAACCGGTTTCCAACAATGATACAAGGCTCTATATTTGGGATGTAGTTAACACAGACAAATTCACATTTGGGACTTGAGAGAAGTATTGCATATTTTTACTGTTCCACTCACAGATTTCACTTGTAATGTACGAATTAGCCGGTCGATTTCTCTTTCTGAAAATCCAAAAGAGATATTTACATCTGCAGAGCAGTGGACCTCTATTATGGTACGTACCTTTGCCTCTCTGTCCCAAACAACAATATGCGGCCTGTGTTGTTTACATTTGACAAAAGTTTTGAAGGGAATATTCCACCAGTATTCTTTCAGTTGATGCTTATGAATGTATTCTATAATAGAGGGATTTTCTAAGTTTATTTCAGGAGAGGCTTTTTTGCTGATGGCATTGTAAATTGTTTTAGCAACGACATCGTGCCAAATAGGGAGGTAGTACCGTGACGATATTTTAGGACAGCTGCTAATCACATGCGTGATGTCTTCCGCAGAAACATGACATAGCCAATACATGCAGTAGCACCTTGGGATTACCAGAGCGTCACTGTCTCTCTTGTTCACCAGGTACTTTGTGGCAATCTCCAGTTCTTGGATTGCAATCGCATAGCCTTGAAAATATGATGTGATGTAGTGGTCTTGTGTCCAAGATAGGCTGCGATTCGTGTCAATTCTACTATCTTCTTCAAGCTTCCAGGCAACATACCCATGCATAATCACTTTTTTGTATGCTGAATGCTTTCCACCAAGGTTTTCTCTGAGCTAAGAGAGCCCAGCTGTTTTGGGACTGTATAGGAAATCATCAGGAAGAGAGTGCTTCTTGAGGAGCTCACTGCCAACTTGGACAATGTTGCTCACTTCACTTTTCAGCACTGTATTAATATATTTATTTTTGCTGCTGTTGTTTAGCAGGTGTTGTTTGACAAAAGCTGAGTGAGTTAAATAGATGTTCTATGAATATCATGACATTATGTAACTTTTCGGTATCTACTAATTCTATTGATGTACATCGTAATATTCTTAAACAATAGAGAGTTTTATGTACGATCCAACCTAATTTGTTTCTATGAATTGGGAAAATGTGGAGGAATGAATCTAATAATTATCAAGCACCGTTTAGATTCATCATGGGCAAACTATGGCTCGCGGAACTCTCTGGAAGAAAAATTACCTTGAATATTTTTAATAGTACGGCTCGCATGATGATGAACTATGTCTTATGCGTCTCGTTTCTCGGAAAAGTTGCCCATGCCTGGTTTAGTTAATGACAAAAGAAATTTCACTTCACATTATTCAAATATCTAATATCTGCAATGTATTGTGCCTGCTGCCAATCTAGATAGGAATGGGATTAAGGCACGGCTGGAAGAGAAATTAGAGATTGGATGAAATTATCAATTTTTATGGACAGCTTGAGAGATAAAAAGAAAGTTTAAGAAGCTGGCAGCAAAAATAAGATTTGAAGAGAGATACCGAGCTCTTAAAAATCTAGCATCTTATAATAATTCTGCTTGTCATTACGTTACTTAGTCCGTCGATAACACTTTCACGGGATTAGAGCAAAGGAGGGAGAAAGGAAAGAGGGAGAGAGAAAAAGAGGAAGAGAGAAGCGTCCATGACGTGAGGTAGATAGGAACGTAATTGTAACGCTTTCGCATGATTAGTTGAAAGGAAAGAGAGAACAAGAGAAAAAAAAAGGAGAGAGAAAAAGAAAATAAGGCGAAGAGAGAGAAAGAGATGGAGAGAGAAGCGTGCATGACATGTGGTAGGGGGAACATAACATTTATTACGTAGTTTAAAAAGTTAGTTGAGGGTAGTGATATACAGGAGTGTCAGGAATATAATTTTAGCAGGGTGTGATGTTCTGATGGTGAGATTAAAGAAAGGCAGAGAGAGAGAGAGAGAGAGAGAGAGAGAGAGAGAGAGAGAGAGAGAGAGAGAGAGAGAGAAGTGGTGGTGGTGGTGATGGCGTCGGCGGTGACGGAGGTGGCGATGGTATTTTTAAAAAATTAAACTAAGTTTTTTATATCATTTATCGCTTAACGCATGCTCATCACAAACTTAACCATTCAACTTTAGAAAGAAATCAGTTTCCCATTTGCCTGTCATATGCAATGACTATCAATAAATCACATTTGATAAAGTGAGACTGTTCTTTCCTGAACATATATTCGGCCATGGTCAGCTATATGTGTCATTCTCAAGGGCTTTCAAATTATCTCATGTGAGAATTAAAATTATCAACGATTGAAAGGTATATGCAAATTAAAATGTGTATTGGCTCTGACCCATTGCCTTGGCTTATAAGTTATGATGCGGCTTTCAGAGTATGCCATGTTGCATTAAATTTTTACCCTCGTGAAAATCTTACATATTTTATATATAAAATGATTTTTTTTTTTACTATAAAATTTCTGTTTCCTAGATATGAAGTTATTGACCATGTAAATTGGAAAATCGAAAAATAGGAGTTAACATTTATTTTATGAGTGCTGTGCATAGAGTATATATATAAAGTGCATTAAGTAATCATCGTATTCCAATTTCCTTCACTTTTGATACAGACACAACACAGGCTACGCTTTCAGGCTTTTTGGATAAAATTTTCAGGAAGAACCCCATAAATTTATTATTAATTCCGTGCAATATTCACGGGTTCTGCTAATTCAGTATAAACCGGTTATGGAAGGTATCTGTCACCTGAAAGACTAATAAATTCTATGTTTGTGAGATGAGAAATTTATACTATGTACACTAATTACATTAGTCGAGCTGTGTCTTCATCTTGGTTGTTACTTTCACTACATTTCAGCAAGACACTAAGACGAGTCACATGACACCCGAAAAAGGCTGAAGCGTACAACTGCGGAAAGGCATTTAAAACAGCAATGAAGATGAGGACACCCGTTCAACTAATGTAAACTGTACATAATATAAAAGACTAATGATAACTTTCAAAGAAGAATGAAAAGAATTTGATACACTTTATCAGTTGCTGTAAAAAGCAAGACCAGAAAATCTTGAATTTCATAATGACGAAGTGTGCTGAAAGGTGTGTCGAGAAATTGCATTTTATGCTACTGTGAAGCGAGACTGATATCAAATGATAAAGTCTTGGAAATTAATATAGCAATGACCTTAAAGGATTATTATATTCTTACAGGCCAGGTCGTAGAATGTAGGGTATTCAAATCGTTTAACAAATATTTTATATGCGACTTTGGTATACCTAGAATCCACTATAAGTTTTAAAAAATTGAACTTATGGTAAGTACTCAAAATTTAGATTACAAGTAACGTATCCACTAAGCTGCACCTCTGAACAGATATGCAGTCAACCTGCTGTTGCGCACATCAAAATGTTGCTGTTTATCTTAATTTACAAATGTGCGTTGCATGGAAGTTTAAATGCCACGCACTAACTTTGAATTTAGAATACTTTTGATCAATACATCAAAAATTCTAATTAGTGGTTGAGAAAAATTAGAGGGAACGGTGGTTACGGCGTTGAAGAATGTGGAAAAAGAATATATGTGTGATACTAATCATAATTAGAACAGTAGCTTTAATTCCTAAACCGCGTCCTTCTTACGCAATATGATGATAATGAAAAAAAGAGAAAAAGAGTAAAATGGAGGACGTAAACATAGAAATGAAAAAGAGTGGGAATAACCAAAGCTGGACTACCTTACATCAGTTTTGATGAAATAAGGCTGAATTAGGGTTAACCAACAACAAAAGCAATAACAAGAGTAATAACATGCATCAACATTAGACAAACTGCATTTTTTGAAATTGCTGGGAGAAGAGAATTAAAATTTGCAAGAAAAATTGTTAGAAGAGATAGGAGAAGGGTAGCTCTAAATCCTTCAACAGATGTAATAGAAAATATCGCAAGATGAACGGTCACATACCGTTGCATCAGAGTTAAGTCTCGGCGAGTGGAAAATGCTCCCGAGATCGAAGTACAAAAATGCATTGGGTGCGTGTGGGAACATAAGACCCACATCACCTGAAGAAAGAAGTTTGGAATTATTGAGGTGAGATTTGGGACGGAAGAAGCTAGATGTAATTCCGAAACCACTTTGAAGAATGCAAACTTTTTCTTAATCCCAGCTATCGCGGCCAACGTCTTGCCAAGATTAGGGTACTGAATGTGCCGCCAGAAATATTCATTACCTGGTTAGTGGTGGCCGTCTTGGCAGGTTTAGAAGAAGACGAAGTCACAAAACTAGAGGTCAAGAAACTACCTTAGCAAAACTGGTTAGGTATAGGTATGGAACTGATCTTGCCATACAAGCAGGACCATATAGACCAGCTGCCCGATCTAATCGATCTCCCGGATGGCACTCACCTGTCAGTGTTCGTGGAGGGTAGAAAGCTAAGATGCCATAAATGTGGATCTGTAAAACACTCAAAGGTTTCCTGCCCTGAACAAAATCTCACCGCAGCCAACATTACAAATATCACAAGTGCTAAATCATAAACAAGTGCACAAGAATCCTACACCTTCTCACAGCCCTACTCCAAGAAATCAACAAAAACTTATTCTGAAACCACAACTGCAACACAATTCACAAAAACTGCATGAATAAGATCAATAACTTCAAAAACAGCAACATTATCAACAGCAGCACGAAATTAAAGAAACCGAGAAACAACCGACGACAGAACTTCAAAAATATTCATCAGACTGTAGACGAAATGTATCCATCAATTTCCCTGTTGTGAACAAGTGTAACAGTGAATTGATGGATTTTGTAAATCAAAATAAAAACAGTATAGAGACAGAGGGAAAGGAACTTGAGGATTTCATCCTCAAACCCCCCAAAGACAGACACTTAATTAAGACGTCGTCAGACGTTTATTAAACTATGATAGAAAAGTTCACAGGAAGTGCGGGGATTAAAAAAAAATCTATTGATAAAAGGCTGTTGGAGGGGCTTTTTAAAAACTTTTCGCCAGTAGAGAAGCCCGGAACTTCCAGGCTTCTCGAAAGCCAAGATGAGTAACCTCCTCATTTTGTTTCTCCGTCTAGCATGGCTGTGCTGAGAACGGGGAGAACTAAAGCCTTCATCGATGTTTTCAAGTTTGACTTGAAAAGGAAAGTGAGGGTGGAAAGGAAAGTGAGGGTGGAAAGGAAAGTGAGGGTGGAAAGGAAGGTGCTGTCCTCGAGTGAATTTATCGAAAGGTGGGTGAAAGTTGCAAAAATGGCAAGAGTGGATGGTACCACTCTCAGTGTAGACCTGTGAGTCGGAAGAAAGAAGTAGAGGTGGGCTCTCGTCCTTGGTACTCAGGGTGATCTTGTATGGTGGAGTTCCCTGATTATCCCTAGAGCTCTTCTTGAATCAGGGGATCCCATCACGATCCTTTTTTCCTCCTTTTTTTCTAGTGTCATATACTTCTAATATACTTCTTATAATGTATACCGTATATACTTTTTAATTTATCATTCCATTATATGTAAATCCCAACACTTCATGTCTGTCTTTGCATTGTCCCCTCATCCTTCGCCCTGGTGGCAAATAAAAGAAACCATTATCATCATCATCATCATCATCATCATCATCATCATCATCATCATCATCATCATCATCATCATCATTTGATTTCGTCACAGGGATTAGTAAAGCCCCAATATTACGAAGCAACACATGATAACAAAACGTATTCTAAACTGCAGAAAATACAATTAAACACGCTCTCACTCATACATAAGCACAAACATACACATATTGTTCCTTACTTAATAAGAATTTACTTAGAGGTCTAAGCCGGGATTCTGGAGTGATGGAATCTGGAAACGTGATAATGGCGAACACGAATTTAGAAATACAATAATACATTCGTTAGTATTCATGAAACGTAAAATTCGTAATCTACATAAATCATTTTGTAAGGTTAAGAACATGAACTAGCACCAGCTGATCAACACCAATGAAGTTGTGTTAATATTCATCGAACTTGTTTGTGAAGTTCAATCTGGCCCCTACTTATTTACATTTCTGACAAGTTGAAGTGACATGTTGTCAAAGAATATACATAGAAAATTAAGCAGAGTAATCTTACAAACAGATTATGGTTGTTCACTAACAGTATTCTTAAAAGAAATAACTTTTCTTTTTAGAAAATGCACTAGAATACAGCCATTAGAATAAATTATCAACGTAATCGCACGATCTGATGTATTAGCAATCAAATCTTAGAAACAGGGACATTTGGGGAACGTACACCTACACAAAGCGTGTTTGAATAAAAGATGATATGGTCGCTTCAGCTGCAAAGCTTTTAATCATAATTCTGCTTGTTCAGAACAGATGTGGTGCTAAATAACAACAACAATAATGCTATTTCATACGTGTTTTGAATGTAATCTTCCTTATCTAATGATATGCAACTCTTCAGTTTCTAATCATTACAGCAGTCAATTTATTTGGACAAAGATTATTGTTACTTTGCACCTCCACCCGTTGAATCTATTCACATGTCAGTCCATTGTGCTTATATAGTCTTTGCATGCAAATAAATACATGCATTTACCGTACATGTATATATGCGTGCATGAACGGAAAAGACATACACATATATCTATATATTCTTTGTTATTTATAAGAATTCTCCCCATAAGGAAAGCTCATTTGTAAGAAAGAAACAGATTTGAATATGAATGACAACGATAATAAAAGTTACACGTTCAACTTTAAATAAAACGAAGTCTTGCCTATCATTAGTGCTCCGCTAACAGATGTTTTTGTAGTGTGCATGTTAGCCCCTCTCTTTCTTCGCCTAAAAATCTTAGCTTAAACATTTAAGAACACAACCAAATGCACCGATAATTTTTAGCATAAATGTGAATCAGTTCAGATATGCTGCAGGATTTGAAGCAGTTCCTTCCCGTTGGCTCTGGAATAATCCTTCACATCTGCAGGATAGCTAACATCTATGGCTGTACATTATTCTCGTGTATGTATGTATGTATGTATGTATGTATGAGGTCATTCCGTAAATAATGTTCGAAATATCACATATGTAATTTCTTTCAATTTTTTTCAGTATTCTAAAATGTCAAATGGTATTGATTGATGCTCATATGGATTTGGAAACCTTTAGCGTAATATAACTTCTTTTTACAGAATAATCTGACTGAATTAATTACTAAGATAAACCCCTCAAAGATGGATGTATCGAAGGAGCATTTAAGGTACATAATGCTTCATGCGTTCAGAAAGGGAAACAGTGCAGCAGATGTAAACCGAAATATTCATGTTGTTTATGGAGAATAGTGCTGAACGAAAGAAGTAGCAGAAGATGGTTTATAAAGTTCAAAACTTGTGATTTCAGTCTAAGAGAGAGGCCACGAATAGGACGCCCTGTTGAATTTGATGATGAGCTTTTTGTCAGAGCTTGAGAAGGATAATATTGTGTCAGTTGGAGAATTGGCAAGCAAGTTCAATTCAAGCCAATCAACAGTTTATTGCCTTCTTCAACAGCTTGGAAAGATGCCCAAACTCGGAAAATGGGCTCCCTATGATTTGACACAGCCAACCGAAAATTACGAGAAGACATCTGCTCATATCTTTACTCTTGTGAACGTATCTCACCGTTTTTGGACAGATTAGTTACTGGTGATGAAAAATGGATTTTTTGAGGCTTTCTATTAATTTTACTCCTTCAAACATTTAGAGCAATTTTATCTCGTAAGCATTTGTTATAACAAAATTTGTTATGCAATAAAATTGTGTGCAGTAAGAATAGTGCACAAAACTTTTTTTCCATTCCCACAAATCAAAACTCAGGTTGGTTTCAAAAACAAAACAAACGGATCTTTCTTTTGGGCGGCGTCGTGATAAATAAGAAACCGTTATTATCATTATACTACAGAAATTATTACATGTAAATTTAAGTTGCACGGATCTTGTCTTCAGGTTTGAATGATAACGCATCTCAAATGTCAAAAGTTTTTCTTAGGGATCTTGGAGAATAGAGGATGGAGATTTTTGTTTGTGCGGGTCGTCAATATGTGATTCAATTACAGCGTAATTGTTAGATAAAAGTTTGGGCGTTGTACTCGATGCATCTTTTACCACAGGAACAATTTTCACGCTCGTATTCTACAATTTCTTCATCTCTTTGGCTTGGTCTTAATATTTTTCATTTTCTGAGTTTCCTTGATATTTATTCTGCTGTCAAATGGGATTGCAAATTAATGATATCACAGTGTATTAATTTTACCTTCCACGACCATAGCTGGAACTTGTCCAGATCAAGAGGAATCAACGAGAGAAAAATATTCCGAGCGAAACTTCGCAAACCACTTTTGGCATGTCCGGGCACTTAAAACTGCATTTCCATAGAGAGAACGAATATTTCTTGCCGCTTCTATTGCTTAAGAGTCCCTTTTAAATCCATACTACATGGAGTGTCTGATAGAAGTTTTATCTAAACTCGTTTTAAAAGGATAAAATCGATACGAATTTAACCACCATGCTATAACGTAATCTAAAAAGAAACATTCGAATGTAGAAATAAACGCTTATTCTACCGCAAGTATTGAAGAAGTACCCTCAACACGATCATATCAAAAATACGACAGGAATTTCTTTCCAAAAAAATCTATCTATCTATCTATCTATCTATCTATCTATCTATCTATCTATCTATCTATCTAAACTAACTAACTAAATACATACTACATACACACAAATATACATACATACGTACATACATGCATACATACATACATACTTACATACATACATACATACACACACATACATATATACATACATTCGTACATACATGCATATATACATGCATACACAAATACATACATATATGCACACTCACATATACACAGAAACAGATTTAGATATTAACATTTTTATTATGTATACATGTTCTTTACGCATACTGTATTGTACTAGAGCATAGAAGTCCTACAGTCACTCTGCCGTTTGACAGCCTTCTGCTTCGACACTATCTCTTATGTGTGAAAACAAACATACTCGCAGACTAATTATTTGTATGTGAATATCTCAAGAAACATGAATGTAAAATTGAATATTTAATGAAGCATAGTCTAAGAAAATAATGCATCATTTTTTCACTGCTTATCAAAAGAATACAGCTTCTAAATATAAAACATTCAGAAATAAAAGTATCGTTATGAAATAATCAATTCATTATTTGATCTTGCTGACGTATCGAGTTTTCTTTACACAGATATTCTTGAGTGAATGTAATGTGATTTGTAAAGAAAAAAAGCGCTATTAAAATAAAATTTAATTAATTATGTAGTATTGTTTACTAATTACCAAGTTGTAATTTATGTAAAGAAAGAAAATATCATGGTGTTAAAAACAATTAATTATTAACCAATTTAAAACGAGTCTGTTATCAGAGGAACAAAAAGCCAATAGACACTTTGATTTCTCTTTACTGGGAATGTGATGAAATTTTTCAGAGAAGATTCCCGTTCGATTGGATACATTTTGTATATTAACGCTACATCAGATTGATTATATTAGTCAAGCCTGTCTCATTTCAATTTAACCTTCAACATCACACCAAACTACTAATAACACACCAATATATTTCATATAACAGATTACACAAGTCGTGCAGAATCAAAGATACTTAAAAAAAGAAAAGACCGTCGGTAATGCGAGGGAGAAAATTGCAATATCATGTTGAAGTTGTCACTTATGATATATGTTTTAATCTTCCTACCAAAAGCTTACACACACACACACACACACACACACACACACACACACACACACACACACACGCACACACACACACATACACATTTAAGTACGTATATGATGGTGGTGGATCCCCATCGATGAACGATAAAAACTCAGTTGTTTGATCTACTGAATTACCTGCTCCCAAATTAACGCGTAAGTGCCAGAGCATTTCACAGACACGTGTACCACCCTTTTAATAATTCTCTGACAAAATCAGTGTAACACGTTTGTACCTTTTAACTTACTGGTACAAACCATTCGATGGGCTTCTATACAGTTTCTGGCAAACGCAATTTCTCTCATAACGTATATGCCGACCCGAGGTTATTAAAAATAACATTTACCCGAGATGTCATGCAAAAGGATCGTATCAGAGACTTCGAGTATGTGAAACGAACTACTTATCTTTTCGGCCATGCTACGACTACATCCATACACACATACCGACACATAGTCACACAAATAAATACATACATACACGCATGCCTACATACATACATGCGTTCATACATGCATGCATACTCATACGTATGCATACATATCCTGGCACTCCGTTGGTTACGTTGACATGTGTTCTAGTTGATCTGACCAATAGAAGAGCTTGCTCATGAAGTTAATGTAAAAGTGGCTGAGCACTCCACAGACACGGATACCCTTAACGTAGTTCTCATGGATATTCAGCGTGTGTGTGCGTCTTTATTCTTTGTGTTTGCTCCTTACCCTCACTAGACAACTGGTGTTGGTTTGTCAACATCCCTGTAAATCTAGCAGTTCGACAAAAGGTACCGGTGGAATAAGTTCATGCTTCGAAAATAAGTACTGGGGTCGATTTGTTCAACTAAACCCCAGCATGATAGCAGTCCGATGACTGCAACAAGTAAAAGATAAAATATAAAGATAAGATTAGCTAAAAAGAATATTGAATTTTAACACACGCACAACTCAGCATATTTTGAGGGAAGAGAACAGTATAGCAGTCGAAATAATATTTTATCGAGCACTTGAAGAAACGAACAAGATTTGAACTTAGAATGTTCAAGACTGAAGGGAATACATTTAATTAGACACGCTATCAGCTTTCCACTGTGACAGTTAGTGATTTATATATATATATATTTAACTATTTACTTAAGATTTCGGATTGCAATCAAGTATAATATGTGAAATTTGTGATAACTGTTTTATGTTTAGTGAAGTATAAGCTGTAAAAGATAGTACTTGTTTATTACTATCCAATTGACGGGAGACTAAACATAACCTTCTATAAAACACTCGAAAGAGAACACTTGAAAATGTCTACAACTCTTAGGAGATATTACATTTTCCTCTTTGACTAATGTCAGAAACCAGTGGTCTGTAAATGCCAAAGAAATGATAGTCGTATAAATATCCCAGTGAAAATAGTTCATTGAAAAATATCGAACAAATTTTATACACCGTATACGAAATTATAGCATCTGGTAGAAATGTCTGAGAATTTAATCATCATTTGTCCCGCTTGAAATGGAAAAAAATATGTCAATTTAATTTCACTGTTAATATGCACATTTTATGTGGTGAGCAAATTGAAATTTCGTGTACGCTCCCATTGAAGTAAAACTGCAATTCGATTTCGATTCTCTGTAGATGACTTGCTATACACCTGTCCGTGTGAAAAAATATATATGTACGTATATATATGTGTGTATACACACACACACATATATGTATATATATATATATATATATATATATATATATATATAATAATAATAATAATAATAATAATAATAATAATAATAATAATAATAATAATAATAATAATCCGTTTTCAATTACTAGAAGAAAAGAAAATGGAAATTTGAAAGTTAATAATAATTCATTCATAAATTGATAATTCTTACTTCTTACAGCTGTTTCCATTTGTGCTCATTAAATAAATTATAAATGTATGCCTTAAATTTGCATTTATAAGATATAAACAAAATATCATCAGGGAAAAGATATACAATAGAAGATTACATGTTGACCTCTTAGTTCATATCAGCAGGCTAAATATATGGAATTACTCTATATTTTTGCGTGTGTGTGAGGGTTAACGGATTAATTTGGATATAATATAATACGAAACAAAGTAAAATAAATAAGGTAGAATAAAATAAAATAATAGAAAAAGTAAAATACAACTGAAATGAAAATAAAAGGTATAAAATATAAAATGAATAAGATAAAAATAAAAGCAAAATAAATAAAAGTAGAACAAAAATAAAATAAAGCAGAATAGAATAAATAATAATAAATTAGACGAACGTGTATATACAAGGGATACAGATACTGCAGGCACTCCCCCACCATACACGCACTTACTAAACATAGACACACATAGGGGTATACGCATGTGTAAATAAAGACACATACAATAGGAATACAAATACAAAATGACTGATCGTTAGTAAGGAAAGACACGCAAATAAGAAAGAAGAAAGCAAAGAACCACTGATGAGGTCACAGAAGTGTGACGAAAGAACTCTGGCCGAAATACGATTAAAGCAAAAAATAAAATAAAGCTGAAGCAAATTAACACCAAATATATAGTGCGTATGTTTTTATTGGCTAAACTGGTAACATAACCATCCCCAAATAAAACAATATATATATATATATATATATATATATATACATATGAGCGTGTGTATTCATTTGTATTGAAACGTGATGATTGTACGAAGATGGTGTTTTGTCGGGGAAATCTGTACTGCATTGGATTTCAGTGACAAACGCTTATACAACACTTTTGCCACTCTCTGGTTCAAAATAGTAGATTCCAGTGACAAGCAAAGCAAGATGACTAGTATTAAGTTGACTGCAGGTTTTATATCGGAGTACCTTATATCTTTTTATATCGGAGTACCTTCTTATATCTTTATATATCGGAGTACTAAGTTGACTGCAGGTTTTATATCGGAGTACCTAGGCTTTTCGTCAAAAGGAGACTGCAAGCCACTAGTGGTAAGTCAATTTGAATTCAGACCTTTATTCTCCTATGCTGGTTCTCCTAATCACGGCTTCGTTTCAAAACAGGAGCCCAGTCTGCTCCCATCAACCTGGTTTTATGTCAGAATAACCTTCTCCTAGAAGAGTTGCCTTCACCACGGCTAATGAGGCTCATCTGCACACCCCCGCACAAAAAAATATATATACATATGTACACATTAAGAAAAGATATAGAATTTGAAATTTTTACAATTTGAAAATGTTTTACTTTAAATAAAAATAAATAAATACATAGATAATTAAATAAATTCAAAATCAAGAATATAAATAAAATAAAATTACATGAAATATACATAAATATATATATACATAAACAATATATAAATATATAAAAGATATGTAAATATATGAAAATATATATTAAAAAAAAGAAAAAAAGAAAAGATAAAAATATGAGAAGATGTATAAAAATATATATAAATAAATACACACACACGTACACACATACGCACCTATGTACACATAATGTTGGATGGCCGTTAACTATACATGAGCTCTTCCGCCGTTTGACAGGTCTTATTTTTCGTCCTGCAGGGCGTCCAACAATTACTCTCGTCACCAAGTAAGCTTGGTGAGATTGCTAGTTTAGTCGCCGACCAAACCATGGCACAAGTTGTACTGGGTTATATGTTACCAGCAGTGCTCGAGAGTAACCTGACACAATGCATATATATGCATGTATGTATGTATGTACATTTCTATGCATATATAAGCATATATATGCACACACACGTATATATGCATATA
>NC_068983.1:62304371-62306260 GCF_001194135.2 Octopus bimaculoides | reverse complement strand
TATATATATATATATAAAAACAAAAGATAGAGACGGAAAATGGAATACACGAGAAATTTTGTTCACAACGATCGTGTCGACACGTCCTGCGTTGATCCTTCGCGAGTGGGATTCTGTACAACTGGTTATGGTGCATCCCTCGGTGCAGAAGTGTCTCGAAGGGGCATCTCGTTAAATAAACCCTGTTTCACTCGGTCTTATCTCAGCATGTTGTTAGTTGCCGCAGGTCTAAGCCTTTGGCATAGCGGCTTGAAATGGACCATTTTTTAAAAAAATTAACCTTTTTTTAATTAATAAGATTGAATTTGTTTGCTGATTTTGAACTGTAAATTTAAAACATACGCGAAAAATATTAATAGAAAAAGGTAAGATTAAAAACAGAAAAAGTTCGCGCTAAACGTTATTGTTATAAAGTTACTTTAAAATTTTCTACACTTACGTATTTCATTTTTACTTGGCGGCGGCGCAAAGAGCGATAGGTCTGAGAGAGTTTCTCTATTATCACGCAAACACGCCTCTAAACCCACATATACAACCTTTCTAGAATAATTTATACACCCTGAAATTAGCATAACAACACTAAGATAGCTCACTAAAATAAATGTCTATATTTTTTCGATTAAAAATCAGAAGGTAGACAAATTTTGAACCTTCCTCATTTTTTTTGTCTATCACACTTTCTTATTGTCTTTGTCTCCTCCATTTCCGTTCTTTCCCGCTATGTTACTCTCTTTCCTTGGTGCATACATACATACATACATACATACATACATACATACATACAAATATATATGTGTGTTTGTGTGTATGTATGTGTGTTTGTGTGTATGTATGTGTGTATACACACATACATAAACACACACACATACATATATATATAGAAACATATATAACGTAAGGGATACATGCTTACAAACGTATACGCACACACACACATACACATACACATGCACACAAACATATACATTCGTTTTAATTATGCAGATTATTATGCAGATTACACCCTTCACTCAAGGGGCCTTGAATATTTTTTTATTGTTTTTGCATGTCTAAATCTTATGCTTGGCTTATAGAAACATCGGACAATGTACTGATGACACTTATTATTGAATGCCGCCGTCTTCTGTCCAGATGACGAAGAAAAAAAATTGGTTTTTCTTAATAGCATGCTAATTCAAGAGAATAATTGATTTTCTATAAATGGGAACTGAACTAAAGGTATCAAACACACTCCTGAATTATCATACCATTAAAAAAATGACGATCTCTTTTAGTTCTTTTTTTATATCTGTACAAATGAGGGCAACTGTAAAGCGATAATAGGCGATATCTTTACAGCATTGTCCTACGTTAATATCAGTCAGACATAGGACTTATATGTATATAAGAACGGTAGAAAAACATTAATGGGCTTGGGAGTATTATTTGTATAATTAAAACGGAAATGAGATAAGAGAAATTACTAAGGGTGCTCAGTGGAACAGCTTACATGAACATACATGCATGCAAACATACATACATACATACATACATACAAACATACATGCATGCATACATGCATACATACATGCATACATACATGCATGCATACATACATACATGCATACATACATGCATAAATACATACATGCATACATGCATACACGCACAGAAATACATGCTTAGACGTACTCATACAAACACAAGTGTCTTCGGATACCTTCATATACAGATATGTAGGTATATATATATATATATGTGTGTGTGTGTGTGTGTGTGTGTGTGTGTGTGTGTGTGTGTGTGTGTGTGTGTGTGTGTGTGCTTGTATACCAAAATGGGAGGTATTGATATTTCTGAAAAAATAAGTTGCCTTAGTTCCGATTGTTTATTGCTATAAAAGCTAATCACCA
>NC_068983.1:62300683-62303950 GCF_001194135.2 Octopus bimaculoides | reverse complement strand
ATATATATATATATACATATGTGTATATACATGCATACCTATATTCGTACACACATATACATATACATACACATACATATATATGTATATATATATGTATGTATGTATGTATGTATGTATATTAATTCAGCGATGGAAATTAACATGATCAATTGTTGACCAGACTAATCTGCAATCTGCAATAAAAAAATATATCAAAGACAATAGTTTGAAATCAAAAGCAGAGTATACAATCCAATCGGTGCATTGAAGCAAGCGTCCCCATTATTTTTGACCGCTTATTTGTTACGTAGACAAAATTTAGCAATACACACGACAGAATTGGTTAGTAATGTGCACTGGGCAACATGCCAACATATCGACATGAAATATAAGGGGTGGTATATGCAGGTACGAAATCTGGTGTATCGCAGTGATCGGACTTAAGCTGAAAATGCCTTTTCAGACCGATGAGAAGATGAAAGCAAACAGTCTAGACATCATAATTATATGGGTATGATAATATATGTATTTACAAAAACATCATTCTAAAATCTATCAAATCAAAAGTAACTGGTTCACTCGGCACCCAGACTGCTATATAAGAGTCGGAAGTATGTTGGAATTGAATATCCCCCGACCTGATGAAAAATGCCATCATTATTCTGGAAGAATGCAAGAAGCCTAAAAAAAGATTTTAGAAACTTGAGGAGACCTGTTGACTACAAACCTCAAGATAAAATCTCTACTAAACATATTAAGCGTGTATTAGACTTTGAATAATAATAATAATAATAATAATAATAATAATAATAATAATAATAATAATAATAATAATAATAATAATAATAATAATAATAATAATAATGCAGGAAAAGTAACGATACTCTGGGACTATGATTTTCAGCGGATCGTGTAATCGAACACCATCGGCCGGATATTGTCGTATTGAATAAGAGAGACGAATAGACAGATCATTGATGTAGACATACCAAATAACATGAATGTTGTGACTAAAGAGGTTGAAAAATCCACCAAGTACTCCGAATTGAAAGTGGAAATGGCAAGACTGTATGGAATGCGAGAGAATAATGTAAAAGTGATACAAGTGGTGATCGGAGCGCTGGGCTCAATCCCATTGAAAATTCAAGACAACTTAAGGCAACTGGAAATCCCATGCAAGTTTGATGTCTTGCAAAAAGCAGCCTTATTGGACACAGCGCATATCTTAAGGAAAGTATTATATATCTGAGGTCCGTGTGACTTGACAGATGATTAAAGACTGCAGTGCATTTTTACACTGTGTTATGAAGGAATGATAATACTAATAACAATAATAATAATATTATAATCAGTTCCCTCGTTGATATGGTGTATATTTTCAGTGCTGATATCAGAATGGAGTTCGGACTGAAAAAGTGTGGCGTGTTAGACTTGAAGAGAGACAAAATCAATTGTATGGATGGGCTAGCGATACAGTCGAAGGAGGTTATGAAGCAGATAGAAGAGACGGGCTGTAAGTACTTGGGGATTTTGGAAATGGATAAATTGATGGAGAAAGAAATGACAGAAAAATTTAAGGTGGAGTACTTGCACAGACTGAGACTAAACTTGAAGTCGAAATTAAACGGACGAAATAATATTAAAGCTATCAACACCTGGGCAGTTTCACTACTTAGATACGTAGCAGGGGTAGTCGCATGGACAGCAGACGAATTAAACAGCTTAGACAGAAAGACAAGGATGTTGCTGACTAGATATGGAATACTCCACCCAAGAAGAGACAGAGACAGACTGTATGTACCAAGAAAAAGAGGGTGAAGAGGACTGATTGAATGCGAACAGAGCATTAGAGCAGAAGAAAACAATATGTCATGGTATGTAAAAATGCCACAGAACCGCTAACCTCATCATACTCAAGAAAAAAGTCTTAGAAAATGACAAATGATCTCAAGCTTGTGACATGCTATTTCACAAACTTCGAAAGAAATTCAAGAAAATCCCGTGGGAAACATTGTCAAATAACAGCAGGAAGAAAAATCAATTCATGAATTCCTACAGGCAACAATGTATCTGAATATGAAATGGATAAAGTGCCCAAATATAAGTATTTGTATTTTATCTCTATCATGTGCGTTAGTGCTTGTCAGTCTAGATGGCTTGTGAGTGTTCCAGCTGCTTAACTCCTGATGTGGGTCACTTAAATTGGTAAAGCGTTGTCAACTGATAAGAACTGAAATAGTTTTGCAACTTGAAGCGGAAACCCAATTTTTAAGATATAATTTTGGCAATATTATATATGTGAGATCACTATGCAAATTCACCAGAGACTATACTGTCGAACACTTGTAACAAAAACGGCATTGATTCCATTTCGGACCTTCTTTAAATTGTAGTCAAAATGATAATGCTTTTACTTTTCTGCGTGTACTTAGGTACGGCGAGGAGAAAAACTAATTGTCTCAACAGACCAGCTATCGTTTATCTTACCCAGAAAATCATTAGAACGGATATTAATTTGAATATATAAATATAAAAAGGTGTTTTATTCTTTGAAGCGGAAAGTGTTATTAGTGAAAGAAAGACTTTATACTCTGCTGCGTAATATATTTAAACAATCATTAAAATTTTCTCATCGCAGCCTCCAACAACCACATAAACAATATGAAGAACTTTTATTTCTATCAGCTTCTCTTTTGTGCATAACCCAGTCATTTTTCTTTTCTACATCCAAACTTTAACCTTCATTATTGTAATCGCTGGCTATTCCTATTCCACCTTTACTTCTTATCCCGTTCTCTCTTCATTCTTTCTATTGATATTTCTTATCATCTTACTTTCTCCTTTCACATTATGAGTAGAGAAGGCAAGAACATAAGAATGACAGTAGGTTACAAGTATGAAAGACGAAGTGGAAAGGGTTGCAGAGTTAGGAGTACAAGAGAAACAGAGGGAACATAGGCACACACACGCACCCACACGCGCGCACACACACACACAAATTAGTTTGTGGATACAGATATCTCTTAAAAAGGGATATTAACATCCAAGCTTCATCGGTTTAATCTTATATATCGATGAAACATTCAAGGAGTCCAGTATTACTTAATAGTATTCGTGTTTACTGTTTAATAATAGGCACCAATTAAGTATATGACGGAGTTCAATAATTGTTTCACTTCAATATATATGGGTATATTTCAATATAGTATATAATAAAAAGAAAGTGGAGAGTTTTAACAGATAAACATTAAGTTATTAACATATCGTCAATTCTCTGTTACCTAC
>NC_068983.1:62298824-62299883 GCF_001194135.2 Octopus bimaculoides | reverse complement strand
ACACACACACACACACACATATATATATATGAAAGAGGTCTTTTAAAGATGTTTATTGACTTGACCGGTTTCACTTTGTTAAAACAAACATTATCAAAAGTAAAATGTAAAGCTTTGTGTAAACTTTGTTGTGTTAAAAATGGTTATCATAATTGTATTAAAATACAGTTATACAGTTTGACAATGATAAGAAAATGTTAAGAAGGGCTTTCTGTTCAAACACTTTACATGAAAGTGTTCAAAATAGGTAGTAAAATAAATTTATAATTTTTTTAAGTTCATCAAAAATCATGGCTGTATAGAAGCATATATACACAAAAGGAAATATATTTAAGTATTTATACAGAATTTTAGGGGAATGACCACCCTTTCCATTCATCATCTCCTGTCTTGTAGTGTATGTATGAGAAATGTTTGCTGTTTTTAAAAATAGTGTGGGAGGTTGGTTGGTGGGGGAGAGCATTGTGGAATCCCCCCAAAATAACACAGATATATACGCAATACAATCCCAACAATCACAACAAACAGTCACAGACACAAACACACATACACACATACATACACACACACAAGCACGCACACACACAATAACACACACCACCTTGACAAATGCAAGACACATAGACACGATCACACAAACACACCCACACGTATACACACACACTGCACAAAGAATACAAACAAAAACACTCACAATAATTCACTCAGACATATGCACGCAGCACACAGAATAATAACATACACACTCGCACTCACACGTACACACACACACTTTGCCACAACAAACGTAGCACTCACACACACATGTGCACACACACCCGAAAATTACATAACTGTATGTTAATACAATTATAACAACCATTTTTTAACACAAAGCATACACAAAGCTTTACATTTTACTTTTGATAATGTGTTTTTCAAAAAGTGAAACCGGTCAAGTCAATGAACACCTTTAAAAGACCTCTGCATTTTCAGCCACACTTTCCTAAACATTTTCACTTTTCACTCGTGCAGAACCTTGCAAGTTTACTTTGTGTGTATATATATATATATATATAT
>NC_068983.1:62296509-62296981 GCF_001194135.2 Octopus bimaculoides | reverse complement strand
CCCCTACCTACAGACCCCTAGCTCTATCCCACCCTCAGCCTAACCCACACTCCACCCATGCGTTCCCCACCTCCCAACACCCTCACATCACACCACACCAATACCCTCGCATCACACTACAACTGACCAAGTGCTTTGCTCCCTTCCCAATTTTCACACTACATACGTCAGGATCACCAGCATTCTATCTCCCACACACAGCCCCTCGTTCTTCGATCACCGTTTGTTATCTCCCCCTTTTCTTAGCTCTCCTGAAAAAAGAATTTCTAACTTCCGGTCAGCCATTGTTATGATCAGCCATTATTATGATTGACCGTTGACTGGACACTATTCAATTTTTTTTCTCCGTGTTTTTCTCCTTGTCTTCGTATTCTTTCTGTTGAAGAGCGTAGCTCGAAACGTCAAAGACTTTCCGTATTCCCGAGCGTCATACTAATACATCCTTTTGTTATTTACACCACCTGTCCTCGTC
>NC_068983.1:62288603-62296064 GCF_001194135.2 Octopus bimaculoides | reverse complement strand
ATATATATATATATATATACATACATAAATATTCGTATTATTATATACAAACACAGATACCCACATTTTTTATTTAGTAGTTTGCTTGTCTACGCAATAAAATTATGAGAAAAGTAAAAGACAATTCAATACTGGAATAAAGCAAATGGTTAATATCTTAGTTATAGTTCAGCGAAGCGTTTTGTTTCTTCATATTTCATATCCTTAGGTTATACATTGGCAACCATCAAATAATAACATTGTGTCAGTGCTGGTAATCTCTGCCAATCAAATCCAATTCCTTTCGAAAAGTTTATTTGTATTTTGTGTCCCGGGAGATGACCTTTTTTCTGTCTTGTTTAATATTTAGACATATAAACCTCCAAACGGACATAACACAACGTCTATACATATTCACATACACTCTCTTATTCCTGCTCCTGTATTTGCAGTTATGAAATGACAAAATGACAGGTATGTCCATGTGTGAAGATACACACGTATATAAAATATGATTCAATATTATATTAACAGATAAACTTACCAAATATTCACAGCTACATACTTATCACGCATCATGTATATATGTGTATTTGTGTGTGTGTGTGTGAGTGTATATATATATATATATATGTGTGTGTGTGTGCGTGTGTGTGTGTGTGTGTGTGTGAGTGTATATATATATATATATATGTGTGTGTGTGGGTGGGTGTAAACACACACTCAAACAAATACAAACACACATATATACATACACATACACATATACAGAGCATACATATACACTCATAAATTTAGCTAAACTGACACAGATGCATTTATATAAGGAAGGTATTTGTAACGTATACGCATTTTAACCCTTATAAATACACACACATACACACAGGCACTCACATACACCCAGAAACATACACACGCGCACGGACTCAGAAACTCTTACATACATACACACGTATTCACAACACATATATATGCACACAAATACCTTCATGCATGTATGTATGCACATATACATTTATATACATACATATATGTGCGAATACATACACATACGTATATTTATACGCACACGCATATAGAGTATACAAATACATACACATGCATATACACTCATGCATTCAGATAAACTGAGACAGACACACCTATATAAGAAATATATTTGGAATATAAATACATCGGCTCATATATTTTTATATGCTAAAGTGCCCGAGCTGTCAATAATGACGAAGTTATTGTTGAAAAATTCACCCGATAAAAGCTGATAATTAGATGAGGAAGTAAATAAAAATGCCAAAATATCGTGAAAATAATAAAATTATGTTTATCGCTCCCAAAATAGTCTACAGGTATGATTCACTGTAGATGTTCATGAAGAACATTTCTTGTGTAGACATAAAGAGGCATAAGCAAGCCTTGGCCTTCTGAATTTTCAAACCCCGACCTTAACCCAAATAGACCATTTCACAGCGTAGACTACAGATACTGCAGAATGAAGTTAAACCAGTAATAGCTGGTTCCTAAGTTTGGCGCTAAAATTTTAATTGCTTGTCTTTATTTTTCTTTGTTGCTTTTGGTGATTTAGAATAGATCTCTCACCAACTTTTTTCAACTAGTCACCTGGACAACCGGACAACATTTTTCTCCAATTACATTTTCAAACCACTTTCGACCATTCACTTCTTGTGATAGATGTGAACAATAAAACCAGGTCAAACAGTTTCCTTACGCATTTATTTCCGTTTAATGTTTAGTAAAAGCGAGATTTTTTTTTTTTTTTTTTTTTTTGCCGTTGTTGCTAAAAACATCATGTCAAATTGTCACTGTTTCATAGTCACCGTTTGTGCATCTCATTTTCAACAGTTTCGCCATCGTGTTGTTTAGCTACAGAAGTAGCTAACAGAAGATACCGACTTTAAGGGTACTTCTGACTATTTCCAAATGGAGCGCAAGGCTTTATCCTTGTCAATTCACAATAAACCAAATAAATTGGAGAATACTATTACCGGAGCCGGCAAGCCTTTGAATATTTCTTACAAGTTCCCTGCATTTTATTTTGAAAGTAATAGCACGTTCTCCTCAGGCTTCCAGTGTATTCTTACGTGTGGATTGAAACTGTAAGCTTATATTACGTGATTCGTGTTCTAGCGAGACAGTAAAAATCATCTCTACGAAATGACTTTAGTATTGATGGTTCTCTCGTTTTTCAGTCGGACAAAACATGCTGAATATCTGTGTGGAAATTTAATAGAACGAACCAATTTTCTTGGCAACATTTTGAAATTAACTCTTTTACAGACTGTCCTCATTTAACGACCTACCTATTTAACGACCACTCGGAGTTACGACGAACTTTACGAGCCGTCATTACATATTTTACAAAGTATAAAAACTTTAAAACTTTGACCGTCGTATTGTGCGCTGTACGAGAACGTGTTATCGAGAAATTCATGACGATGTTATCGAGAAACTTATGACGAAAAAAAGAAGATAACAAAGCAAACAATACTGACGGGATTTTTCATGCATTTTGATGTCAAGAATGAGTTGCTTTTGTAATCTTTATCCAAAGTAAAGCAAAGTTATTATGTTTGAGTTTCCTTTAAACCTTTTCACCTTTTCTATATAATCCTGAGAAAAGTTTATTGGGCATCTTATGTACTGGGCCTGGAATCACAAACATACTTACGATGTCTGAGCTACAGTATCCATATCCTAACTTTTAAGGTTTTCCTTGTGATAATCTTACTGTTACTTATTCATTTTTCAACAATTTATATTAGTGATTCTTGATCCTGTACTACATATACTTTATACAGTACGGTATTCTGTTTTTATATGTACGTACAATACACTATACCTATAAAAAAAATACGTATCCTATGAATATTCGTTTAACGACGAATTTGCTTAACGACGAATTTGCTTAACGACGAATTTGCTTAACGACGGGGCTCTTGGAACGTAAGTCGGTCGTTAAATGAGGACAGTCTGTATTTAGAAATGTAGAAAATTTGCGAATTATTTCTTATAATTACAGAAGCCACTCAAATTTAGAGCAGTGAGTATATTTGTTGCTGTTATTCAGTATAGCCCATAGGGTAATAAAATTATCAATATCTGGTATTATAGTAGAGTATTCTGGCTCATTTTTGATACGTTGCTGTGCTAACTTCGATACCGTTTGGTAGATCAACTCTGACTATGACACTCCAGTACTTTTATATTGATATTTTGCATTCTCTTTTCATTGGCTAACTCAACGATGTCATTGATGATAGCAGGTAATATTTCTTCGTCAAATAAGGCGGCGATTTGGCAGAAACATTAGCATGCAGGCAAAATGCTTAACGGCATTTCGTCCATTTTTACATTCTGATTTCATATTCCTCCGAGGTCGGTTTTTCATTTCAACTTTGCAGAGTCATAAAAAATAAGTAGCAGTTGAAAACTGGGGGGTCGATGTAATTGATTTACCCCCTACCCGGACATTACTGGCCTTGTACCAAAATTTTAAATCAATATTTCTTCGTGCCAATATTTCTAGTCGTGCTCTTGGCCATAGCTTCTTTCAAACTCTGTTCACGCAGTTCCAAGTTACGTCACCCCTGCCTGCTTTTATACTGTCTATAGCTTTCACGATATTGTAATTTTTCCAAAAGTCCCGATAGATTGCATACTTAGACCATTTGTTTCTTTAATAAGTTGTTTGAAAGTGCAACGAATGAAGTAGAATCTGATATTTGAAATTATATCCCGATCCATGGGTTATTCTAAGAAAGTGGGTTTCTTTTAATACCAAATATACTATTTAGGCAGGAACGCAAGTCTGTAGAATATCAGCAATAACCCCTTTAGTTCATGATTACGTTGTTTGTGGTATCTTTTCGCTGCCGACCACAAATCTTTGTGTGGAACAGACCTCTGCGTATAAATTTCTTTCTTACACAAGCCTTCTGGACGGATTTTCAAATCATAAGTAAATGTACTTTTGATATTCCTTTCATTGATCATGATGTTTTTCAATGATACACGTACATTGGTTTCAGATTGACGTCTCCTGAAGCTTCACCGCCATGTATTAATGTAAAACGGTATGTTATGCTCTATAACCAAGATGTGCTCCTTTTTATCTCCGCGTTTGATCCATCCCATAGTATGATAACTTCTGAAACCAACCGAATGAAATTTGGTGGGCGAAAACTCAGTGGAATAATCATTTTTGTAGACTTAAATTATCGTTCAGTTGATTATTAGGATCTGGTTCTTTAGTGGAATTTACATAGTTGCAAACATTCTGGTTAGGTTTCTAATTTGTGGATAGTTTTAACTAGTTCCCTTCCTCCCATCAGTAAGAGAGGCTCTAAAAAGTGTCATGGATGTTGCCCTTCTTTTGCTGACAAATCCCATATACTACACGTCAGATAATCGAGTTTTAATGTACACACTTTTCTAAGGATTTACAACAGCGCCATTGTTTGATAAGAAGAAATCAATATTTTACGTATATCTCGCTTTTTTAGAGTCACTGAAGGAGCTTCTAAGTGGTTTCTCAACCTGATAGCAATAGCAACGAAATTTTTCTCGAGTCATGCTCTACCTTCTTAAAAAGAAAGGGTTCATTGGATAATGTCGTGATAGATACACAATCTGAATAAAAGATGTGATAGTCATGGCCAGAAGGGCATTACTCTTAGATTTATTCTAGCAAGGTAGACGTGGGAGAAGTTAAGAACAACAACAATATCAACAACATTAATAAGTTAGTTACTGAAATTTTCATAGTCAGTTTTATAACCTCCGTAGCATGTAAGAAAATGGCTGTTGCGTTAATGAAACACCTGAAGTTAAACCATTACAGGAAATGCTCCCAAACTGTGTTATGTACGTGAAAACCTGAGAATTAAACTTCAACTCTACCAACCCTATGACACTCTTATTCCCCCATCATATCTAAAATAATTTAAATATTTACTTTTGAGTAATGAAATAATTGAATATTCTGCGAAAGAAGGGATGTAATATTACACGAACATTAAAAAATAACGAGAAATACTTTCTAAAAAAACCGAACTTGAAAAGAATTAACTCAATAAAATATTTAATTCATTCACTATATGGTGCTGCTTTTCGAAGAGATACGTTTAAAAAAATGCAGAAAAGGAACATACAACGAATACATTTTTTCTTTTCAATTTTTACTTGTTTCTTTTCATTTATTTTTCATTTAGTTGTTGAAGTTATTGCTGTTGTTACCGCCAGTTTGATTTTTAGCATCACTTCACATTTCCAGCTGCTTTTCTCCTCCAGTTATTTTTACCGATAACAATTAATAATTAGTATTGTTATCATTACACAGGAAAAAGAGAAAAAAAAACAAGGAACAATTACAAACTCAAACATACACATATACACGCATACTAACAAACAATTAATTAACAAATTCCTTTCAATTTGTTTTATCAACTTCACCTTTTTGTTTCACATTCTATTCGTCTCCATATCTCTATTCTTCTATTCTCTTGCTACTTTCACCAGCCATGTAATCTTTCTCGACCTCTTTCTCTACCTCCTTCACCAGTCCTTCTCTTCTCTCTCTATCCCTCTCTCTTTCTCTCTCTCTTGGTATATATATATATATATATATATACCAAGCCAAATCTTTTACTCCTTTTTCCAATTAAATTTCCCTCGGTTCTCTTTATCCCTTATTTATCTTTCTGATCTTCCTTTACATTTACTAACTCACTCCTTTTCTTTCTCTTTGACTTTCTCTTTCTCTCCTTCCTATTTAATGTATCCTTCCTCTTCCCTTCTAATCTCTATCCTTTCTTTCACTTATATTTTCTCTTTGCCTCTACCTTCCTTCTGCTCTCTCCACTAACATAACCGCTCCCGTACTATACAATACTCTCATCTAAAATACCCCTCAATCAATAGTCTCTCCATATATAATTTACCGAAAATTTGAAGGAAATGGCACCAATTTACCTTCTTACTTTATCAAATCATCCTCACACCCACCCACTTAATTTTATTTCTCAAGTTCAACCTGCTTCTCTCCAACCCTCTCTATCGCTTTTTCTGCCTTTCAGGTCGACTTTATAGCTGACCTTCTTTATTTCACACTTTTGAGAGGCTTTATTTGCTCTGTCTGTCTGTTTCTATCCCTGTTTTTCTCACTTGCTTGCTCCATCTCTTTCTTTCTCTCTCTCTCTCTCCGTTACATCATCTCCTCACACACCCTGTTTGGATAGCTTATGCAGACCGTGGCTTGCTTCTTCAGATTCTAGTCTTTCACTACTTGTCAGTCTGTCCCCTGTGTCCCTGTCTATCTCTCTCCCTCCCTGCCTATCCCTCTACCCCTTTCACTATCACTGTTTCTTACTTCACATCCCCGTTGCAATCCGATTCTCTTTTCACCTCTCTTTCCTTCTGTTTCCCCAGTAAAATCACTTCACCTTAAATATAACAACTTTCGATTACTGAATGTCTTCATTATTTAAATTCCTCTTTCCTTCTCCAACCTGTATCTTTCATTTTTCTTCCTTTTATTTTTTCCTTCCCCATTGTCTTGATCCCGTTCTTTAATTATATCTTGTATTGTTAATATGGGTCAGTTTTATTGATTGAAACCCTGAGGTATCAATATATTCGAACTACTGGTAAGTTGCCAACCAGCATTGCAATTTTTGTTTTCTTGATAGAGTATTCGTGGAAAAAAAAATAGACGTTAACAGAAACAACTTCTACCTTATATAGTCAAACTATAATTAAAGGACGGTCTCGTGGAGTCTAAGCACATATTATTGTCAAATATATTGAATAAATATTTGATTAATCAAGATTGTTAATAATTATATGAAGGATTTCAAATTCTGGCATAAGATCAGCAATTTTGAAGGAGAGAAAAAGTCAATAACTGATACTTATTTTATTGACCCCGAAAGGAAAAATGGTAAAGTCGACTTCGGCGGAACTCAGAATGTAAATGAGTAGGAAGAAATGCCGTTATACATTTTGTCTGACGCACTGATTATTATTATTATTATTATTATTATTATTATTATTATTATTATTATTATTATTAGCTCATAGAAATATTATTAATAATAATAATAATAATAACAACAACAACGACAAGAGCACCATTACAAACCACAGCACATACAATATCTTCAATCAACAACTTCACGGTATTGTATACTGTGCGACGTCTATGATAATAATAATAATAATAATAATAATAATAATAATAATAATAATAATAATAATAATAATAATAATAATAACCGGAATATTCCAACAGATGGCCATCCATGCTCGTCATAAAATAACCAAAAGAAAAAGAATGAAAAATGGTCTAGGGAAGATAATACAGAAGTTCTTACAGCCTTCTACCATGCCATATATTTCCCTACAGATAAATCTAATACTGTACAAACCTACTTAAACTGGAGACAGAAACACCTTGAAGTAAGACCC
>NC_068983.1:62283021-62285399 GCF_001194135.2 Octopus bimaculoides | reverse complement strand
AAAAGATAGTGCTCATGGGAACTGCCCATATCCTACGTAAAATACTGTCTATGTGATCTCAAATTTTAAAGCAAACACATAATTTTCTTATGGTTTCTTAAACATTCACTTGAACAAAACTGTACAAATCCAAATATATGGTACGCTAGGCATAACACCTACATGAACTTCTAACTTGTTGTCTCTTGAGGTCTCTGGGTGAGACTTGGATCCAACATGTACAAATGCAAAACAAAAGTCAAACGTAAAATAATAATAATAATAATAATAATAATAATAATAATAATAATAATAATAATAATAATAATAATAATAATAATAATAATAATAATGATAATAGGTGAAGAAAGCTTCAGAGCTACTAGAGTCACAAAAGACATGGAGAAACCAAAAAAGCCAAACGATGTTAAAATCCAGAGAAAAGAACAAATATTATCTGACTAGCAGGAGAAGGCATTGCATGGTAGATTCCCAAAGATAGTTGCAGTAAATAGTAGTAGTGGGACATAATTATGGTTGCAGAAAGGAATGTTGAAAAGGAGACAGAAAGTTTGTTAGTAGCAGCACAAAATATAGCATTGAGGACTGATTGGATAGAAGCCAAGAGAGAGACAAAACCAAGTAGATTCCCAAATGAAGGTTATGCAATTCAAAAGAGAGAAGTGTTACTCATATAGTAAGTGAATGTAGCATGCTGGCACAGAAGGTATACAAGAAAAGACATGACAACCTAGGGAGAGTAATCCACTGGAGTTATGCAGAAAGCTAGGATTTGAACATACTGATACATGGTATGAACAGGAACCTAGTAAAGTTCTAGAAAGTAAGAAATATAAGATGCTGTGAGATTTTAACATTCAGACTGATAGAGTAATAGAAGTTAGAAGGTTTAATTTGGTAGTAGTAGATAAAGAGAATAGAAAGTACCAGACAATTGACTTTACAGGCCCAAATGATGTAAAATTCAATGCTTTCTAATCGATGTATCAATACTAACAGATAAGAGTGTTTCTCTAAAAGAGACGGAGAAACTTTCAAAATACAAAGACGGGAAATAGATGTAACTCGAAGGTGGAGGCTAAAAACAGAAATAATTCCTATCATAGTAAGCGTATTAAGTATGATAAAAATGTATTCAGACAAATACATAACAAAAACGCCAGGACTAACAAGTATATATAACATACAGAAAATGGCACTACTAGGCACTGCACACGTCCTACTTAAAACACTTTCAATACAATAACCATAAGAGCATCACAACAAACTACAACACATGCCCATACACAGAATTGCACTCAGTAGTGCAGTGACAGCACGGGATAATAATAGTAATATTAATAATAATAGCAATAACAATAATAATAATAATAATAATAATAATAATAATAATAATAATAATAATAATAATAATGATTATGATGATGATGATGATGATGATGATGATGATGATGATGATGATGATGATGATGAGGATGATGATAATAATAATAATAATAATAATAATAATAATAATAATAATAATAATAATAATAATAAAACCATTACCTATATCACAAAACAATGCCGTAGACTTGCCCAAAACCACTACAAGTTGTGGCGACACGGGGTCAGGTAGCGAAAGTGTTACACTGGAAACTGTGTGAAAAGTGGGGGGGGGGGGCTAAAAAAATCATTGAGCATTGATTGTTTTTCCCCTATCGCATAATCATTTGTGGTTACTCTTTCAATGTTCCCTATACTAAATTTATAAACAATAACGTAACTTTTGTATAAAGTATACTTGTGTATCCAATCAATATATTTTCCTATCCAGTTTGTATGGTGATATGTGATATAATGTCACTGCGTTGCAGATGTATTATCGACTAATTAGAAAGTTAACAACTTCCATGATTTCAGCTGACTTAATTTAAATACTGCATTAATGGTATAAAGTTTATTCACAGACTTGTCAGTCAGTGGTCTGTGGTTGATAAGGAAATTTTAAATTTTTGTGCTTTTCCAGCGTCTACTTGTTTGTAATATTAGTTTATGACTGGATGTTTTGTTCTGTTTGGGGATAATAGATGATGTAAATAGTGCGCTCTGTTGAACGAAATCTCGGTAAAGCATTTGCCCATTTACCTTGATGCAATGTATTTCACTGTATTGTTCCAAACGAAACAATGAACGTTATTAGTGAATGCCTACAAGAAATACAATAATACTGCAACTGAAACATTGGCCTAATTTCAATAGCCTGCTTAAAAAATAAACTTTTTGCTGTATATTATATACATACATATATGGTCACAGCCACACGCACACGCACAGAGTATACACACACACACACACACACACACACACACACACACACACACACACACACACACACA
>NC_068983.1:62273392-62282863 GCF_001194135.2 Octopus bimaculoides | reverse complement strand
TATATATATATATATATATATATATATATATATGAAGGGGTGCTCAAATGTTCCTAGCTTCATGGGTATCACAAAATTCTTAGCTGTTGGCCCAAACTTCCGAGCTTTTTTTTTTACAGGGCTTAGAAAAACTGAAGGACCACTGCAATAAGTGTGTGAATCTGAGAGGTGAATACGTTGTATAAAATCATAATTAATTGGTCTTCCTGTACTCTCTTTTGTCCACAGACAGGAATTTTTCAGTACTTCCTCGTGTGTATATATATATATCAAACGGCTTTTCCGAACAAAATTTAGATTGTGGCATTGGCGAAATCACTAGAGTATCAAACACAATAAATACTTTGAATTTTTGTAACTACTGCCGTTCATGTTGCTTTTTCCTCTTCTCTATTTATCAGTTGGGCTGATCAGATTATTTGAAATTCAAGTGCCGTTTAATGAAAACGAAACCTGTGTTATTCTTTCTTTTACCCAGTACGCCATCTATTGTGTCATCTGTGATATTGGCAGATTCTTTTTCTGGAGCATGTGTTCGGAATAAGCTTCTACTGACATGCATGAATCGAAAGAGCTTACAGATAGAACAAGGAGAATCTATATAATAGATTGGAAAACATATTGACGTCATACTTATTATAATGTGCCTCATCAGATGTGATAGCTTAATATAAAAGTCTGTCCGATTGCCAGTCTGTTAGTTTTAGTGTCATGGAAGTTAATTTATGGTCTTCAGACAGCGTGTTATAAAACTGTCAAGTCGTGAGAACTTTTCTATTTTTAAAGTTTCGGAAGAGAAAAAGAAGAAAAGAACCATAGACATATTGCTCAGAGGAACAAGACATTATATTTCATTATGAGCAAAAAATATCAAATAATAAAGTGGTTCTTTAGTTAAAGGGAAGTTTGATTATTACAAGGGTATGTGAAATTAATGGTATATAAGAAGTATATCCTACTTTCTTAGTATAAATTTGGAAATCTATTTAATTTATAGACAGTTATAGAAAACAATTACGGAGATGTACTTGCATAGCAAGCGGCCTGATCTGAAATCGTGTGCTGAAACAAAAACAATTGCAGCATAGAAGATGTTTATAAACCATTTAAAAACACAAAAAAACGTTAGAAGTGAATCTAACAGTTTTTTGTGTTTTTAAATGGCTTATAAACATCTTCCACGCTCCAATTTTTATAGAAAACAATTTCTTCCAAAATACATTCTACTATAAATGTTCTAATAAATATCTACCTACAGTAGAACAATACAGAAGGTCTACAATCAACCAATATTACCAATTTTATGCTTACTTCGACAACAAAAAGTTTTCCTTTTGGAAAACGTCATGAGGGTGTTAGAATGCCAGAAACGGTATGATGTCGGAAAATGTTTTATGTTCTTTTAGGTTCCTAGCCTTACGTCTGTTTAGGTTCCGAGCTTAATCGTACCTCTACTGATTTTCATCCGTTTGGTTCTCAATCAAGTTCATATTAATTGATTTTTCCTTACTTCTAACTTTGCTACCGTGTACCTTTATTATAAGTCAATATTTAATTTATTTCTTTATGTTCTGAGTTCAAATTCCGCCATGATCGATTTTTTTCATACCATCGGAATTACTAAGATATGTCTCAATCATAAACTAAACTGACTGCATTCCCTTTTAAGATCTTGTGACCTTATACAAAAATAAGGGACTAATCTACTAAAATATTGAAGAAAATGATGTGAGAGAAAAAGAAAAGCCTCAATGTCTTATTGTTTCCTTTATTTATCTTCAGTTGAAATTTTTCCAATTTTTTCCTTTAACTCTTATCTATTCTTTAGTATAATTTAAAGAAGTGCCAGTAATATGCTATATATAGTTGGAATCCATGAAATATACTCTGTTCCAGCAAAAGAGTGCCTTGAACTTTTTTTAGTTTTTAGTCTAGTGTCACCTCTCAACACAGTCATTTCAAATTTTGCTTAATTCAACTTAACTTTTATCCTTTTATATCGCAAAATAAATACCAGTGCCATACTAATGTTGATAATATCAAATATCTTCAGTGGTAGCAGTTAACCATCTACTACATTCCGAAATAGTAAAAGTTGTATCACCAAACGTATCCGAACAATACTTTTCATAAATGCGTTTTCTCAGAAGTTTAAAATCTCAAGATGAGTCGAGTTGAATGAGTTCTAGTATTTTAACTCCCAATTGCGGTATTGAACTTGTATTGTGGCCACTACAGCACCGTTTTTAGATCACTTATGCACCCCCTACATCTTTTTGTTTGTCAAAAATCAAAAGAAACTATGTACTTTTCATGAAGTAACTTTTCTGATTCATTGAATGAGTAAAAGTTAATATTGTACGAGGGTGAGTCAAAAAGTAATGTCATTTTGTTTAGGACAGGTATAATTACCAACACAGGAACATGTATCATAAGATCAAAATGAAGCTGGTCCTTTGTGCATCACATCCCTACTATTTCTCAACATAGTTACTGATTCTCTCAATAGCAATGTTCCACCTTCGAATGATAACATGTATCCTTGCCCCATAAAATTCTGTTGACTGTTATTTGAGCAACTTCTTCACTACAGTTTTCACTTCCTCGTTACCAGATTTAGCGCCTTCAGATTTTTATCTCTTTCTCCCCATGAAAGAAGGTTTGAGAGGCAAACATTATTCCAGTGTCGAGGAAGTGAAAACTGTAGTGAAGAAGTGGCTCAAAGAACAGTCAACAGAAATTTACGGGGCAGGGATACATACTCTCATTCGAAGGTGGAACATTGCTATTGAGAGAAACGGTGACTATGTTGAGAAGTAGGGATGTGATCCACAGAGGACTAGCTTCATTTTGATGTATGATACGTGTTCCCGTGTTGGTAATTATATCTGTCCTAAACAAAATGGCATTACTTTTTGACTCACCCTCGTAGTTTTATTCTTTCTACGCGGTCATTTGGAGGTGTGCAATTTGATTTTCAGCAAGGAAGTGTCCCTATTCTAGTCGGCATCGTATCTTAATTGATTACTGAAAACACAACATCATCTTTTGCTATGACAGACTGGATGAAATCCAGTATATAACTGATACTTATTCTAACAGCTATTGAGAAATGAAAGTGGAGGCGCAATGGCCCAGTGGTTAGGACAGCGGACTCGCGGTCGTAGGATCGCGGTTTCAATTCCCAAACCGGGCGTTGTGAGTGTTTATTGAGCGAAAACACCTAAAGTTCCACGAGGCTCCGGCAGGGGGTGGTGGTGAACCCTGCTGTACTCTTTCACCACAACTTTCTCTCACTCTTTCTTCCTGTTTCTGTTGTGCCCGTAATTCAAAGGGCCAGCCTTGTCACACTCTGTGTCACGCTGAATCTCCCCGAGAACTACGTTAAGGGTACACGTGTCTGTGGAGTGCTCAGCCACTTGCACGTTAATTTCCTGAGCAGGCTGTTCCGTTGATCGGATCAACTGGAACCCTCGTCGTCGTAACTGACGGAGTGACAAATGAGAAATGAAAGGCAAGTTGACGCCAACAGAAACTGAACTCCAAATTCAAGTTGACGATGCTAAGTCCTGCAACATTTAGTCCAGGAATCTTCACATCATGTTTATAACATTCAAAGCCATTATAGACTTGTTTGTGAATGTGACTGTGTGCGTGAATAAATAAGTATGTCTATGTGTATGTTTATGTATTTGTGCGTAGCGCTTGTTTGTGTTTGTATCAGAACGTTTGGGTGGTGGTGGCGGTGGGTGGGTGGATGTGCATGTGTGCATGTGTGTGTGTGTGTGTGTGTGTGTGTGTGCGTGTACGTGTGTGTGTTTTCGCGTGTGTTTTGCCGTAAATTCCTAATCAATAGAAAATATATTACTAATTCACTATGCGTAGTTTTGTGCTTATTGATTGCAATAAAAGAAAATCTTTGTGTGATGTTAAAAGGAAAATTCCCAAGCCACTTTCGCAAACAGGAAGTTGGAACCAGTCCAGAAATAGAAATAGTATTCTTTCCTCACAGAAACTGGATAAAGATATTATACATATAAGAATTTATCATTGCCACAAACTTTACTTTCGGATAAGAGCGAAAGTATTCAATTTAATTGATGGACATGAAGTGGTGTATCCTACACTTGCCGTCATTATTCTAAGTATAATAAAGTTTGGTGAGACAAGATAGAGAACAGGTGAAAACTGAACATTTTATCTACGAAATTCCTATAGACATTAAGAAAGGAATAAAAGAGTTTCAATGAGAGATTTTTATAGTAAAATTATTTATATTATATATGATTTGTTGAAGTGAGATGGCTGAATGAACAACGAAACGGACTTCCTACTCACGGAGCGGAGTGATCCGATCTATTTCTGATACAGAAAAAAAAAAAAACTTTCTTTCACATTATCTCAGTTCAGCTCACGATCAGAAGTATCACATCAATTTGAAAATCTTACATGTGAGAGTTTAACATCTTATTTAGGAGGGAATGTCTCATTACTTCATGAAACCCGAATTAAGAACTGCCTGTAAGTCACATTGTGGGATCGAGGAGACAAAAGAAAAAAAAACACATGTTGAATGAAGAATTAGTTTGAAGATTCACAAAAGAGTAAATGAATTTCGGTAGGAACAAAGAAACTAGACATTTGGAAATCATACACGCTGATAATGATACGAATAAACGTATGATAACCGATGCCTTAACATGAGTGGCACTAGTTATAGTTAGAAGGGTATAATAACTGCAGTAACTTTGTATTAAAAATCTTGCCATAAGATCGTACTTGATATTTCACTGTGATTGCAGATAGTCAGAATATCGACACGAAATGAATTCGCAATTTGTATCTTGTAACTTGTGCTGACCTAAGCCCAATATAAAAAATTAACTTTTCATTGGCGTAGTTCCTCAATCTGTAAATATGTATGTTTCAGTTAGCCCAGTTATTCTATCTGGAATATATGCACACGTCATTATTGTAAGTAAGAAAGAACATTATATAACTGGTTAGTGTTTCTTTAACTTGTATTAACTGATGGATACATTCCCATTAGCTATTGGACAAAGTATAGTGACTGAATATCATGAAAGCTGGATTCGTCATTTCAATTGCTGCGTATACGAGGTGTTTAGATGGATATTAATTTTACTAGAGAGTTTCAGCTCTCATCTTTATTAGTTATACATAATCGAGTGCTCCTTCTGTCTACAATAATGAGTTCTATCTTCTGGTTAACTGACAGTGAAATTTATAGCGAGACAAAGATATTGTAACCTTAATGACATTATATGAATTACTGACACTTTAAATCTGGACACTTTACATGTTTCAGACAACTTTAGTCTTGTTAAATGAGGTAAAACGACTGTAGGTGAGATTATATATACTCTATACACACGTTATACTTATACATATATACATCAATGTTGTCGCTAGATCTATTAAAAACAGCTGCCAAATGTCCTTCAAATCATGCACTAACATTTGATATTAGAAAAGGTTACACTTGATAATGTTGTTTCACATACTTCTGGGACGATGGTATAGTCACGGTTGAATGATTAGTTCAAATGTGGTTCACGTGGAACTAATAACAACAGCAACATGATCTAATTTATAACATTCTTACATCATTAAATAAAATAGTCAGTTCTTTCGAAGTGTAAACTGGAAGTTCAAATATCAATGAAGCCATAAACTAGCCAAATCAATTGACCATTGCCCTGACCAAACTCTTAAACAAAATAATAAAAAACAAAAACCATTGTTAGAAAGAGAAATTTTCAATAATGTAATAAGAATTGTAGGACGAATTCCAAAAGCGTATTTTTGTATTGAAAACAAAACATCTTAACGTCATTATCGGAAAATCAACAAACTCTTTAACAGTAGGCAAATAAATTGTTGAAAAAATTCAGTTCACAAAAGCATTGTCTTCTCACATAACTTTGAAAGCTGGCTGCCGTTAAGCCTTACGGTTTGGTGGTTTTCCAACGAAGCATTTTTTTTTTCAAAGAACATCGTTTGTCAATTAGCAATTAAAAACTGATAACAAGAACTGTGCTTTTGGGGTCGTATACATACATACATACATACATACATACACACGCACTTTATATATGTATATCTAATATACACATATATATATATATATATATATATATATAATATATATTTATATAATACATACATATGTATATATGTATTAAAGCATATATGCATGTACATGATTTTGTATTACATTAGGAACAAAGTTTAGATAGTATTTGCTTTGAAACAGTTCACAGACGATTGTAGAAGAGGCCAAAGAATGGAAAACAAGTGAATAAATGTGATGAATAACAAGTTGAAACTAATGAAGGAAAAAGAAACAGAAAAAGAGTTCGGAAAAAACGTCCAGTTTAGCGTGCGAGGAAGACCTGCTCCCGTTAACACTCTATGACTGCTTGCATAAAAATTTAATCTCGACTGTGTTAGTGTGCGTGCCTGCGACTGTGTGTGTAAGAGAGAAAGAGAAAGAAAGAGAGAGAGAGAGAGAGAGAGAGAGAGAGAGAGAGACAGAGAGAAAGAGAGAAAGAGAGAGAGAGTGCATGTTTAGAACACAGAAAGGTCGATTGATTAAACAATTTTACTTTTCAGTAATAATGTCCTGAGTTAGCTTCCACTATGTGGCATCTTGAACAGATATTTTTTCTACCATTGCTTTGAAACCGCCAATGGATAATTTCTATCTGTAATTGAAGAAGCCAATTTTCTCACAGATAATGTTATGCTGATACAGCTTTGTTATGCTTTGACGTAGCAATCATCTGTTTTAAATATCCAGTTAAGCAGTGAATCAATGAAATGATAGTATCATCTAAACCGATTTAACATTTGGAATATTCAATTTTGAAAACCGATGAAGGATAGATGCTTACTTCATTACATTGTAATCAAACCTAAATCTATATTTTGATTCGTACAGACTACATTCGTATTGCACTTATCCTGTTTGGTGATAGTGAACGTGAATTTTGAATAAGTAAATGTGATGTATTTGCCAGAGTAACCACACACACAAAAACACACACATTCGCGTATGTATGTATGTATAAATATATACATAAATATATACATATATGTGTACGTCTGTGGAAGCCTTCTGACAAATTCTCGCAATTTGATACCAAACTTGGATGAAAATGAGATTTTTCAGCATGACGGAGCTCTCTGCCACAGATCGCGTGCAATTCAAGACTCTCGCTGATGAAGGTGCTACCGTATTGAAAGATTGACCAGCTCAGAGCTCTGACTTAAGTAACATCGAGCAAATGTGGACAGAAATAAAGAGAACAGCTTGTCAGAAGAATCCATACAATCTTGAAGAGTAGTGGGAGCTCACCCACAGAGAATGGCATCTCATACCTGTGAAGATGGCGAAGGATTTGTACGTATCTCTTCGCAAGTGCATTGAAGCAATTATTCAAGCAAAGGGAAGCCACACGAATTATTAAAACTGTACAGTAACCTCTTGAAATTAACATTATGTAATAACTTTTCATTGTTGACATTTTTCTGTTTTAAACACTGCATCTTGATTGGTTTGTGTGAGGTGTCCGAAAACTTTTGTACAGCCATTTCTGGTGGTGGTATCACATCTTCTCCCCTCATTCAGAACCTCAACTAGAAAATATGATTAAGTATGGAAATGACCCCAACAGGGCCAATGTTGCATTTGTAAAAGACGCAATGCGAAACATCTACTTATAAGTTGCCAGTTAGTAGAAATTTACAATAGTTTGAAGTGGCCGAAGACTTTTTCGCGGTACCGTATGTATGTATACATGTATGTATGTATATATGCATGTATATATATATATATATATATATATACATACATAGACAACAGACAGACAGACAAATAGATAGATAGATAGATAGATAGATAGATAGATAGATAGATAGATAGATAGATAGATAGATAGATTGATAGAGATGTAAAAAATGTGCATATATAGACATACGTATGTGTATATACTTGTGTAGTTCGGTATTTGAAGCATGACATGCGATCGAAATTTTGAACTTATTCCTTTGTAGTTCGTAAAATGCGTCCGAAGAAAGTGATTGAATATTTTTTAAAGTATTTTGTCGTTATCCATCGATACTATGAACACAGATTATGTACTGAAAAGGAACACAGGTGGAGATAATATACATATTTAACCCACGCTTACTCCCATTTCGTTTATGAATAGATCTATTATTCAAAATTTCAATTTACATTTAAATTACATCATCAAATCCTCGGAGTTTTATAACTGAGATACTTTCCTCCGGAATTTTTTTAATAATTTGATGCAATATGATTATAAGGTATCACTTTAAATAACATATTAATTCATTAATATAAAATGTCTAAGAAGGTATTGAATAAATACATAAACTCAACTCCATTCATATTTTTTCTAATTGTACACAAGATACACGAATACATTCACACACAAACATACACACGTTGGTTTATTTTCTTCATAGCTGTACAAATCTTGTCTTACACGATAACTCGAATGTAACCATGTTAATTAAACTAGAAACAGCCAAGCTATGAGATATTAAATTTTGCTTAAATATTGGAAGTACAAGGACATATACACACACGCATACACACCACACGAACACGCAAAGCGCGCGTGCACAGTTTGTCTGATCAGATTCGAACGTAAACTATGAGATGGTAGCAGAGATTATTACCCTGCGCGTGTAAGCGAAGGCAGGGTATTGTAATCACTCGTCTTTGTTTGTCTGTGTGATTTCAAAATTACTGGAAAACGACTGAACGAATTTTCACTAAATTTGGCAGAAATGCTCATTGAGTGAATGGCACGAAATGATGGAAATCTGGTTTGATTATCTTCTAACATACATAACTACATACATAAATATGCGACAGTGTGTGAATATGCGACCGTGTGTGTGTTTACAGTGATGGATTCGAGGGTTTCGTTTATTTACGAGTTGATTTCTTAATATCACCGAAGTATAAATACCTATAAATTATTCAGTTCAATTAAAAAGCATGGGTAAGCAACGCATTGTAAGCCATACTATAAACTGCGAAAATTTTGTCTGCGCGAAGGATATGCATTGCCACGCCGATGCCTTGCTTTTTCATTTTACTTAAGGACATCAGATTTGTATATAACCTTGCCCTAAAAACAAACACCGTTCGGTTGTAATCGTACGCGTTTCACTCCATAGAGTTGATTACACGGATACTTACAAATCTATCTATCTATCTGTCTATCTGTCTGTCTGTTCAGCTATCTATCTGCCTGCCTATCCTTCTATGTATTTTTCTACTCATCTATCAGCTTATCTATCAATCTATTAATCAATCTATCTATCTATCTATCTATCTATCTATCTATCTATCTATATATATATATATATATAATATATATATATATATATATATATGTGTGTGTGTGT
>NC_068983.1:62268605-62273262 GCF_001194135.2 Octopus bimaculoides | reverse complement strand
GTGTGTGTGTGTGTGTGTGTGTGTGTGTGTGTGGACTATGTATAAATCTAGTATGTTTTGTAACTTGATGTCATAGTACACAAAATATACTGGAATAAATTAATGAACCAACAGAAATTAATATTCCCTAAATTATCACTCTGATTCTTTCTAATTTATTCACCTGCAAATCGGAGAGTAACCGAATTTAGTAAATATTTATCAATTACAAACCTGATTTACAGAATCTTTTGAAAACATGATGTCTTTAATTAATGACCAGTTGGTTGCTTTTAGCGGGAATTAAAGCTGTTTCAGGATGAGTTCTCTTATTCCATGCTCCATTAGAATTTCGTGTTAAGTGGAAACCAGAACAAAATTAAAACATGGAGAAAAAATAGTTAAAATATGGGGAAAATTTTAAAAGGTACTTCATTCCAAAATTACGTGAGGAAAATGGTGTTAATGGTTGCCTAGCAACACTAAGTAGAGATTTAATGATCCTTCCAGGTTAAACATAGCTTAGGATGTTTAAATGAATTCTTTAAATAAATTAATGATTCGTTGAGAAAAGTATATAATGAACAAGAAATAACAACATATGGGATAAAACGATTTTTATTAATTTGTTTGTTTTATTGTCTGGTGTTTTTAAGACCATTTTATTATCGAGTCGGAGAGAGTCAGGAGTGGAGAGAGAGAGAGGGAGCGGGGGGAGGAAACAGAGAGAAAATTAAGTAAAACTTCTTACGCTATTACATAACCGCAAGTAGACTAAGATTAATTCCTACAATACTTTAGTAGAAACTTTTAGCTAGAAGAGAGATGTTTATCTCCGGTTTCTATAGATTCAAGAAAATAAGACACATATCTCCATCTGTATATTTATAGCAGGTAGTTTTTCTTGCTGATTAAATTTTCCTCCGAATTGAAATTGATCCGAAGGTTCTCATCTGGTCTATGGTACTCCTGCTAATTTCTGCTTTGAGCTATGCAAACCATTATTTCCTGCTTACATTTAGGTATATTGTGCATTTGCTACGATATCAACTTACATTTAAATTTACTATACGAAGTGATATCAAAAGGTTCCAGGACTAGTTATGTTTTATAAACGATAACTTATTTACCTAAGTTTTAACACCATCTTCTTTGAAATAGTCACCTTATGCAGCAATATACCGGTCCCAGCATTCCTGTCACGTTTGAATCCGGCCTGGAAGTCGTTTTGCGTAAGTGAGTCGAGGACCTTCTGCGATTCGCTTTTGATTTCGACAACGGTGTTAAAACGGTGACCTTTGAGTTGCATTTTCATCTTAAGGAAGAGATGAAAGTTCGCAGGTTCTAAATCCGGCGAATAGGGTGGGTGTGGAAGTGATACCATGTGGTTTTGGACGAGAAACTCACGAATGAGGAGAGCTCGCTGACAAGGTGCACTGTCGTCATAAAGAATCCAATTCTTCGCGCTCCACAGATCCGGTTGCTTTCGGCGAATATCCTCCCTCAAACGCTTTAAAATGTCGTTGATTGTCCTCCGACGATCTTCATGCACATGGTGATGAATTTTCTCCACATTTCCGAGGTTGGCGCTCATGGCAGGTCTTACAGGGACGTTTTTCCGTTTTGAAGAGCCTGTGCGACTCGAAACATTGCGTACGATCCAATTCCACGTTGCCGTAAGCTTGCCGAAGCATGTTCAATGTCTCTGTATCAGACTCCGAAGTTTAACGCAAAATTTCACGTTGGCTCTTTGTTCCAACTTTCCGTCTATGACGAAATCGCAGACTACAGCATACACGTGATCACAAAAGCACAAATTTCGCAACTTGCGAAGTAAACACAGCAATGTCACTCGGTGCATTGCCTCACGAAGGTCACTGCTAGCTCTCACTGCACACACAGCCTTGTGCTGCCATCTGTTAGAGAGCTACAGAACTAGTCCGAGAATTTTTTTTGTTACCACCATGTATATATATTATAGTTGGACTTACATTTAGATGTGAAACTTATTGAGGTTCCTACTTACAACTAGGTAGACTTTATTACCATTTGATGTCTATGTACAGCTAAATAGATTATTACATTTTCCTATAAAGCCTACTCATAGCTTGATGAATTGGTTCACTCACCAAGGAAACACGAAGTCTCAGTGACAAGATAAGCCCAGCAACGTGACGGCTAACTACTCAGTAACCTAACCATTGTCTTTCTACCATTTCATTCAATTGTTGTTGCTCAGTTGAACGAGTTGGAAATGACTGAAAGAAGGGCGCCAGACTGAACATGTTACAATATTATCTTTAGTCCAATTTCATTAAAAATTCAGCATTTTAAAGTCGATGCTATTGGTACCAGGTTTGTAACTAAAACAAATACCAAACACTTGCTTAATCAAATCGCCCGATTTTATGCATACCCAACATTTTGGCTCTCTATGGACCATGTTACTTCCTCTGCTACTACTAACTAATATTGTATTAATTTGACATAGTAATTACTACTTAAATTTCGGGCTTACGCTAATATGAGAAATCAAAATATGTATTTTACAAAGGCTTGTAAATATGTACTCCATGATCAGAACTTTCTGATAAATAAATTTCTGGCCTCAGTTTTGCTTTATACGTTAATATTTTCATCAGTTATATACACAGAAAGGCTGAAAGCATTCATGGCATATTTCAATGATTGCAAAGATAAAAAAAAAAGTTATAAGTTACAATGAGTATGCAATAATAATAGCTAATTTAACAATGACATATGCCTATCTTTGACAATTCATATGCCAAAAACTATTTGCGAAAAAATAATCCATTATCACGAGTGAGTTTAATTTCCTGGAAATTACATTCATATCCTCTGGATAAATGAAAAATGATGCACGATGCCGGATTTTATGACATTTATACGCTATAAGTGACTTAGAATATATATAAAATACGATCATCCTTCTTTTGTGCTTCAATTTACCAATGGTGCTGTATCGGATAGGGTTTGAATTTTCATGGGATAATTAAATTCCCTCTGCTCACGAGCTGTACATTTTCTAATACACATCCATTACCTTTGGCATATGATGAAAGCACTAATACATATACGCATATATATATATATATATATTATATATACATAATGTGTGTGTGCGTGTGTGTGTGTGTTTGTATGTATGTATTTATGTATATGCATGTAAATATGTATTTATTTATATAGATGTATACATGGATATATACGTATAAATGTATATATATGAATATACATGCATGTATATATACATACACGTACACGCACGCATACACACACACACACACACACACACACACAGGCACACACACATACACATATATATATATATATACAGGGTGCGGTGAATAAACTGCCGTCTAAATTATGCAAAAATGAAAATAATACTGACATCTCATTTTAACAGATATATTTACCAAATTTACCAAAATAACAAACAATATCTTGAAACACTAAACCGTACATTTATTCAATAAAATCGCCATTGGCTTCAACCACGGTCTCCAGACGACTTCGGAATCTCCTGCAAATTTTCTGGTCGGTCTCCTTGTTTAAGTTGGTGAATGCTGCCATAATCCTTGCCTCAGTTCATCTTTGGTGTTTTGTTGGTCTCTCGCTCAACTGCGCCTCACACATAATAATCAAAGGGGTTGAAGTCTAGAGAGTTAGATGGCCAGATGTTAGGGGTGATGTGGTCACAGAAATTGTCTAAAATCCATGACTGGGTTCTCCAGCATGTGTGGCATCATGCAGAGTCCTGTTTCCAGACATAAGGTCTTCCAGCAGCCACCCTCTTGACCAGAGCAGCACTACCTGCTCCACTGGATATAGGTCTCCGTATTGAGACTGAGGCTGTGTGGGAAGATGAAGGGAAACATAACGCCGCCATCACTAGTGATCAGTCGAAATACCATGACGTTGACTGGATGTTTGATTTTTATCACTTTCGGTACATGTCCTCAGTTTGCACTGTCCTCAGTTTGACACCCAAACACTCTGAAATGTTGGTATGGGAGATTCCGGTGCGAAAGCCAAGCAATAAAGTATATCGTTTTTAAATTTCTGGCAGAGTGAATTGCATCATGGTGATGTTTTTCTCACAGACGGTGCCCAACTGATCCTACTATACTGTGTAGTGGACAAAATCAAAAACAAATAATGTGCCTGTATGAAATTAAAAACTATAAAATGACGACAATTTACCCATTGTACCCTTGCTCCCTTATTATAATTATATGCATATGTATATCATTATTAATTTAATGTATAAATTGCCTATAAACTTTTATAGCATACTGACAACCTGATAAAAATCATTAACGTGATTTTTATCCTTATATTCTATTATGAATTAATAACATCTCTCTCTCTCTCCCTATATATATATATATATATATATATATATATAAAACTTACTTGTAAATGGATGCGTGGCGTTCAATTATATAATATTGTTACGAATGCCCGCACGGGAAGCACCTAGAACCGAACAGAGAACTCGCGCGCGCGCGAACGTCGACGCTCAGTGAGTCGGGATGTTCGCCACGACTAAGCCCCTGCCGGAGCACGCAACGAAGACAACAGGCAAAAGGAGGAGGAAGAAATAACACGGAGACCATACGTTGGGTAGCGGAACTAACTTTTTCTTTTTACATCA
>NC_068983.1:62264628-62267478 GCF_001194135.2 Octopus bimaculoides | reverse complement strand
ATATATATATATATATATATATGCATATATACACACATACATGTACATGCGTACATATATATGTATATATGCATGCATATATACACACATACATGTACATGCGTACATATATATGTATATATGCATGCATATATAGGTACAGGACGTTAGAAAAAGTGAACAAAATGACAAACGAGAGCAAAAAACAAACTCTGTCTCCCTAAAACACAAAGGTTAAAGTTTCTATATATTGATCAAATTGCCTATCGACCAATGCATCGCTAGAGAAAAATATACCAACCAACAACCTTTACATGTTCCTACATCCGCTTGTGAACACCAAAGCACAAGAAAGCAAATTGCGATAGTAACAACATCTTGACATGCTACACTAATAAGCCTCAAACTTCCAAATACAAATGGGAAATGCATTAAATAACAACAGGTAAATAAACTGACCAACTAAAACATACCACTTACCTTCTTTTGTGAACCCTTACACATTTCCATTGCAAACCTGTTGACACACTCAATCATAAAGTTTTAAAACATTAGCACTAAAACCGGCTATATCTGGTTGAAATATTCTACCTCTTTTAATTTTCAAATTCGCCAGATGTGGCTTCTCACACCAACCCAACAATATCATTCTAAAAGTTAACAGCTAGCTCATTAAAATCTCCAAGCTACATGTTAATGCATGCTTATTTTTGAAAACAATGTTAATAAATAAGTGTTACATTTGACAGAGTAATCTGAATGCTAAAGGCTTAAATACTGTGTACACTTTGACACTTTGACATTTACGTTGTCAAATCAAAGGATTGAATCCTAAAGTAACTAAAACTAATGACACATCCATTAATTACAAAAACTTCCTGTACCTATCGACATTCTATTGGTACACCACTACTAAACAATTCCATGACCTAAAACGGACTCTTCTAAATATCAACACCATGCTTACAAAATTCTACAAGTATGTGTAAATTCTAAACAATAGCATAACCCAAAATTTAATTAATAAAAATTTCTCTAGAACACTTCTCCATCACAATCCACCCTACAACCTAATTACCACTCCATTCAAAACAACATACCCAAGGAAAAATTAATCTCAACACAGACTATATAAAGCCAAGAATAACTTCAATGCATAGCTGTCTGAGGATAGCTCATGTGGACGAAACTTCGAAGTCACTGTCAATAATATTCTAGTTTAAGAATAATACACATATGAGTGTGGTGTGTGTGAGAGAGATCGAGATCCTGTGAGTGTGCTTGTATGTATATATATATATATATATATATGTGTGTGTGGTGGGGGGCACACAAACGTACACGCACATATATATATTCGTAATACTTATATACATACAAACTTGTATACATGCATACATGTATACATGCATACATGCATACTTGTATACATGCATACCTACCTACCTACCTACCTACCTACCTACCTACCTACCTACCTACCTACATACATACATGCATGCATGCATGCATGCATGCATACATACATACATACATACATACATACACACATACATACATACATACAATGTTCTGTAATTTGTTTATGTAATGTAAATTGTAAGCTATGTTTTAACATCGATATATACCAAATAGTTTTTCACATCGTATTTCATTGATTTGCTGTAATGAACTAGAATTATACTGCTTAAGTTCGTATGCGTCTCCTCTCATGTATTTAAAGAGCCTAATCATTATATTTATATATATTATATGAAATGAACTACATTTCTCTTACTTCCTTAGACATTTATTATTTATCATTGATATAATTTGATGTACCTTTCCTTTTCCAGTTCGTTTGTGATTTATGCATCAATCAATCGTAATATTAGCAATTTCTATATATATCGTAGCGCCAAACATGTAAGTGGCATTAGTCCAACAACGCCTGACCAGGTGAGTAGTCAACGAAACATCTAGATGTCCCGTGGCAGCCTGTGATAAATATTTTACATTTTCATTAAGTGGTATAGTTGAGATTTATTCCACCCGTTTATTAAATTCACATATGCAGGAAATCATATTACCTAGTGCTTGATGAATCAGTGTGCATATATCTACTATATTCATGTGTATGTGCATGTGAGTGTTTATGTGTGTGTAACAGCGTATGTGGCATTGTTTGTTGAAATACACACATACACACACACACATATATATATACATATGTCTAACCGTCTTATTCTTCCCTTTGTATCCTTTACTTTTTACTTTTTATACACACATATATATGTACAGACTTATGTATGTATATACATAATGATATATATATATATATATATATATATATATATATATATATATATATATATATATATACATATATATATATATATACATATATATATATATATACGTGTGTGTGTGTATATATAAATGCGTATAAATATGAATATATATGTGTACATGCGTTTATATATACAAACACACGCAAACACACACATTATATGTCACTTTGCCCATAAGAATCACTATTACATTGTAAATTGCGAATAAGCCACTTTTATTATTTCATATATATATAGGCTCTGTGGTGACGACCATGACTTTGAGACGCGGTCTCAACTCATGGCTTGCCACTTCATCCTACGTGGAACTCCCCTCACCACTATCCACATCGTCCTTGCCAGAGCACGTTCCGTGGACAGTGCGTCTGCTCTCTCCCCCGAACCCGCCCTGCCGTCTCCCGCCTCCCTTTTTCCCTCACCTACCACCCCACCACTCTACCTCTCCAACGCACCATTCTCCGAGCTTTCCGGCATCTCCAGTCTGACCCCTCCTCTCCTTCAAACGAGCCCACAACCTACGCGACCCCTTGGTCCACAGCTT
>NC_068983.1:62263230-62263892 GCF_001194135.2 Octopus bimaculoides | reverse complement strand
TATCCCTTACAACCTCTCTCACTTACCCCACCTCTACTCCGACCCTCTGCCTACTCACATCCTCAACATAACCCACACCCCACCTGTGCTTTCCCCACTCTCACCTCCCCCACCTCTCAACACCATCACACCATACCACACAACACATCACATCACAACACACCACCACGCACACACCAGCACTGACCATTTCCCATTCCCACATTTTCACACCTACACATACACACATGCACACGTCTAGATTACCAGCCCTCTTTCACACGCACATACGTTCTCTCTTACACACGTGCACCTTCGTTTTGGGAACACTACTACTTTGTTATCTCCCCTTATTCTTAGCTCTCCTGTGTGACCCTTCTGTCCGGCATTCGCCATGATAGATCGTTAACCACTACACACATTTTTTTCCTTTGCTTGTTTCTCTCCTTATTTTTTCTGTGTTCCTTTCTGTGGAAGAGCGTAGTCTCGAAACGTTAAAGACTTTTTCAATTGCCGAGCGTTATACTAATACATCTGTTTGTTTTCTACACCACCTGTCTTCGTCTTTTGATTTTTCTTTTTGTGAATTCTCCCTATATATATTGCGAATAAGCCACTTTGAATATTTCAATATTTCATATGTATATATATACATATATGTATATATATATATATATATATAT
>NC_068983.1:62259152-62263040 GCF_001194135.2 Octopus bimaculoides | reverse complement strand
ATAAAAGTGGCTTATTCGCAATTTACAACCAAAAGGCAGAACTTTACACGTCACTAAAGTGACTAAGGTTAGTAGTTAGCACCACCGTTGCTAAAAATGAGAGTTGTTTTAACCCTTATTTCTAACAATACTGGTGCTAACTAGTACTCTTAGTCACTTTAGTGACGTTATAGTTATAGTTATATATATATATATATATATATATATGAAATAATAAAAGTGGCTTATTCGCAATTTACAACCAAAAGGCAGAACTTTACACGTCACTAAAGTGACTAAGGTTAGTAGTTAGCACCACCGTTGCTAAAAATGAGAGTTGTTTTAACCCTTATTTCTAACAATACTGGTGCTAACTAGTACTCTTAGTCACTTTAGTGACGTTATAGTTATAGTTATATATATATATATATATATATATATGGAAACAACTGTACTTTTATGGGTTAAGTGATAATATCATGAGCTTCTGTTCCTGTGTAGTAGACAAGGTCAACGTAATTAGAGCATATATGACATGTTACTATATTTTGTATTGATTGAGATATAAACTACCGTCTATGGAATTATCTAACTGTATAGTTATGCTGATTATCACATAATAAGAGCTGTACTGAAGCAGAACTAACACAAGTATCCATAGAACAATGAAAATAGATAAGCAAAACAACTACCTCTGAGCCATGATTGCTCATATTCATTCACAATCACGCAAGTTAGCTAAAGAATTAGATAACGTTATCAATATGCAGGGGTAAAATAATAGTATACAGTCATTTGAAGATTCCCCAGAATTCTTGAAAAAAGAAACAACGGTGCAAGCAGTATCTCCACCCTCGGCAAAGAGAGGAAAGCCTGCTTATTAATGTTCCATTGGTAAAGAAATAATTACAATATTAAATAATGAATACAAACATCAAATAATGAAACCTCCTATAAAACCGGCAAATATATTGAACAAATTATTAGTGTCCAATATAGTAAAATTACCTTTTTCACTATCCACAACGCAAGTTACATACATATTGGATGGAGAAGGTATGGGTCTTCCCTTGGACTGGCGTTCGCAGCATTCCAGAACATATGTTATAAACTAGATATACGTGGACGATATATTCGTTATGATAGAATCAGTGGAAGAGCTGGAAAAGAAATGAAGCCGTAGAAATTAACTCTCAGCTAAAATTCAATTTCTAGATTTGATGTTAGTCTAGTAGTGAAGAATTTATCAGAAATTACTAATTTTGTAAGGTTAGTTTTATACTTAGTTCTTAAATATTTCGAAAGTTCCTTACAAAGGTGATGGTGAATGGACTTCAGGAATTGTTAACTATAAAAAAAAAAACTTAAGTTTTCGAAATGATTTCCATAACTTTGTCAAAATATTTAAATTAAAAATTCCAATTTCAGTGTCCTATTTTGATATTACTTTCAACCCTAGGAACGCTCGGTTCTCACGATTATGAAACCCAACGAATACTTGATAAATTTTCCACCTATCAAAAAGAAAGAAATTAGAAATTCACTTTAAGAATATGTCATGTATCTCCATCCTTTGTTTGAAAGAAACCATTCCTAAGGTTGATCCTAAATATTACAATGACACCTCTTAGTAATATTATGGCGCACCAAAACGTAGCAGCTTTAGTGAAATACGTATATCAGTTTCAGATTTTGATACAAGGCCAGTAATTTCAGAGAAAGGTGATAAGGTAATTACGTCACCACCCCCGTACTAATTTAGTACTTATTTTTCGACTCCGAAAGGATGAAAGACAAAGTCGACGCCGGCGAAATTGGAACTCAGTGTCAGAAGAAATGCTGCGATAATCTAACGGCTAGTTCCAATATAAAGAAAAAGAGAAGCAAAAATATAATTTGGTATAACACCTAGCTTTACTCTGCCACTGGATTCGCATGAAAGAAATGATAGTGGATGTAGTGCTAAAGTAAACAGAAGCATAGACAGATCGTCTCCTCGGAATATTCTCGTTGAATTATTTATAACATTAGATACGTCTTTCTATTTTTTGTTACAAGTGTGAGAATAGTTAATCAAATCCTTGTGAGTGTTTCAAGGACAGAATGTAAGACAACAGATACTTTTACCAAGTGTAGTGTCTCAAGCAACCTTGAAAGGAGAACAGAATCGAATGCTTCTTTAATAAAGCCATATCTCACAAATTTGTGCAGACAGCACAAATATATTTATCAAAAGTTGTTCGGCACCTTTCCCCCACTCTCACTTTGTTTCCCGCATCTCAATAAGTTTGGACAAAAAAAAAAAACAAAAGAAAAAACTGGTTGATAAAACTTGTGCAAAATTTACACATAATGTCTAGTCAAGGGATGGGCCAGTAGCTTTCTGCCAATAGTTTGCGCTATGGCAAGCGAGTTTGCATAGCAATCTAATTTTGCATGGTTCATTTACATAGACTTATTAATGATTTCTGCAGAACTTTAACATATTGTGGTCTAGTATCTAGATACTAGATCACAACTATGCCTGAATATAGGGTCTATTATTATGTCTTGATTATTTCATTAGTCAAATAGAATTAAGCGCATCTACATTTCAGAATTATTAGATAAGAAACAATATTTTCTAATTTCGGAACAACGCCAGTAATTTTGGGATAAGTGGGTTAGTTAATTACATATCGAAATTAGTATTTAACTGAAGAACCTTCCGGTCCAGAGAACAAGGTGTCATCATTCCCCTTTTCGCGTCCTTTGTACGGTCACACCTCGAATACTGCTGCCTCTTGTGGTCTCCCGATACAAAACAAAACATCTTCAGGATTGAATCACCCCAGAAGGCACTCACTAAACGAATTGAAGGCATGACTGATCTCGATTACTGGGATCGCCTTAAAGCCTTGAAACTCTACTCTCTCCAGCACCGCCGCGAGCAGTACATCATTTGTACGATGTGGAGAATATACCGCCAGCATTGCCCAAACGACCTGAACATTAGTTTCAAGGTTCATCCAAGGCTGGGAGCACGGGCCATACGTCCTCTGCCCAATTCAGGATCACACCATATAGGTACACTGCGACATAATTTCTTTTCATCAACAGGCCCTTCCCTGTTTAACATTGTCCCAAAACTGATAAAAGAGGAAAAGGATCCCATCACCTTTAAACAGAACCTGGACAGATTTCTTCAAGGAATACCAGATAAGCCACCCATACCTGGATACAACTCACTCAACAAGAACTCACTACTTGAATGGGCCATAAACAAAACTTGACTTAAAAAGGATTTAGGTAATTCTATCAGGTGGTGCTATTAAGTTAGACATGGCCTGGACCAGTCTTTGGTCGAAACGTAACTAAGTTTATCTAAGTTTATACATTATTTTATCGATATCGAAGGGATGAAAAGTAAATTTGCTCCCGGTGAAATTTTACGTCCGAACCTGAAGAACCTGAACAAATGCTACACAGCATATTGCCTGATGCTCTAACGATTCTGCAAATTCAATATCTTTCAATCAAAATATTTTTCTAATTTTCGCACAAGGCCAGAATTTTGATGGAAGGAGGAACCCTGTTACATCGACTCCAGTGTTAAACTGGTACAAATATATTCGATACCGAAAGGCAAAGTCGATCTCTGTGGTATCTGAACTCCGAACGCAATGAGCAGGAAATAAGGCTGCTAACGATTTTGTCAGCTCCACATTTGCCTTCATTAATAATGTGAGTATAATATGTGGTCTTACCTTTAACTTATATATGCACCAATGATAGAGAATATGAATTGCACTAAGAAAACTATCATGTCTACATATATATAATTTATGCATAAGTATGTTAATACATATATATGTATACGCGTATCTCTCTCTCTCTCTCTCTCTCTCTCTCTCTCTCTCTATATATATA
>NC_068983.1:62256448-62258730 GCF_001194135.2 Octopus bimaculoides | reverse complement strand
GTGTGTGTGTGTGTGTGTGTGTGTGTGTGTGTGTGTGTGTGTGTGTGTGTGTGTGTGTGCGTGCGTGCGCGCGAGCGCGTATGTGTGCGTGTGTGTGTGTGTGTGCGTGTGTGTAGTTGTGTGTGTCTACAGCAGTAAAAAATTATAAAATAAGTACACATTTAAAATGTATAATTTTCGACCTTCATACACATACATACATCCATGCAGGCATACATACATACATATATACATACATACATACAGGCATGCATACATGTATATATGCATGAGTTATATACATAAACATATATGCATGCATACATACTCCTTTATCTCTTTAGGTAGTTTTGTGTATTGCAAGCAGTATTAAATGCCTATGTACATGCGTATCTCTGTCTGAGTGAATGATTTGTTTGAATACATACATGTGTCTGAGAGCATGTGTATTGTGGTGTTGGATGCTTATACGTATGTTTGAATATAGACCCTCAACCACAGTATTACTCTAGGAATAGATATGAACTCTAATCGATTACATTTTCAAAATATGTAAAAACATGAAAATAATGCACGAAAATTCGAAAAAAAAAAATTAAATAAAAAATATATTTTAAGATAACTTATGAAGCGAATACAGATGATAAAAATAATTCAACTAGAAAATTAAACAAATATAACCGCAAGCCATTAAGAATACACACACGCGCGCGCGGGGGGCACGCACGCACGCACGCACACACGCACACAGATAGATAGATAGATAGATAGATAGATAGATAGATAGATAGATAGATAGATAGATAAGTGGATAGATAGATAGATAGATAGATAGATAGATAAGTGGATATATATATAGATAGATAGATAGATAGATAGATAGATAAGTGGATAGATAGATAGATAGATAGATAGATGTAGATTTATAAATACATACATGTAAATAATGTACATATACATTACACTCAAACACACACAGCTATATATATTTATATATGTATACATGTATACACACACACACACACACACACACACACACACACACACACGTACGCATATATATATATATAAAGCCACGTTAGTAAATGCGAGTTAACCAGTAACAGAGAACTTTAATGAAAGCATATTGAGCAATAAGATATATCTGCCGTTTCATTTCTTCATTATTTCAATATTTATTTTGTTTTGTTATATAAATATATTTTTGTCTGCATATGTTGACTTCTATTTCTATAATGATTATTCTATGAATCCTTCAATTAGCAAACAACTGTTCCAGGCCAATTTTACTGCCAGTATTCAAATAGCTTGTAATTAAGTAATATATCTGGTGGTTTTGAAAACTACCATATATCGACCAAACCAGAGAAGCCTCACTGTTCTCTACTGAGACTAGTGTCATATGTTTCCAATATGCATGAGCGACAAGACAGACGTAAAAGCCTACTGTGAACTGTTACTCTATATAAAAGTAGGATGACACCAAGTTCTAGAAGGCTGTATGTGTATTGGTGGTGTTGGTGGTGGCGTAAACAGTCTTGTCTGTCGGTGATGTAAAATGTGTTACATAGCAGAAGAAAACAATAGGTGCTGTTCACATATCTGTACTGTCCATAAGTGGATAACCATGTTTAGAGGATGTTCCGTTAGGTGCGATCGAAGGATATTCTAATTTAATCAACTTCCGTCAAAGAGAGACTGTAATCTAAAACTCTGTGAGTGATCATTAGGAAACACGAAACACAAGCTGTTAAAGGTGATAGCGCAATGATTTTTATCTGTTAACCTTCGGACGTTGTTATTGCTCAGTCGTATAATGAACAGTATTTCAGCTGTCACCATACTGTCTTTAAGAGTTTTATATACATATTGTGTTGACGAAGTGAAAAAGCTATTTTTTGCTTTAATCCAGAAATTGGAGCCAATTCACAATAATTTATGTAAGCTGTTTTTTGTATATAATATACATGTTAGCATATATTATAATGGATGAAGGGATGATTATGGAATGTTTATTATTTTGATATTTTGATATTTTTAATAATTTTTCTATCTTTATAAAATAAGTATTTTATATAAATTCATTTGGTACTTATTGTTGGTCGATATATATATTTCTTTATTATTTATTGTTCTATTTACGACCTGACGATTAGCTGTATTTTTGAATAGAATTTATTTTCGATAATTTTAATTGATTTTAATCGATTTAAATTTCCTTTCTATTTAAAATTAGTTATGAAGCACGTGTAGTCATTTTATTATCTTTATCTTATGATATTTACTTTGTTTTATATTATACT
>NC_068983.1:62250860-62253360 GCF_001194135.2 Octopus bimaculoides | reverse complement strand
CAACAAACAGATGTATTAGTTTAACGCGCGGGAAGTGAAAAAGTCTTTAACGTTTCGAGCCTACGCTCTTCCACAGAAAGAAAGACAGAAACAAACATACATACATACACATATACATGCATAATACATACATACATACATGTATATATATAAATCATTCTGGCAATGCGAAATGTTGCCTTAGCATTGTAAGCAGACGTTTAATGAAATACAATTAATAGCAGACAAGTTGATGGCCATGATTTTGCACTACATTAATTTTAGCAAACCAAATATCGGACGAAATAGATTAGGAAATAAAAGCAAGCATAAAATACAACAGATATTACAAAATAACCGAAAACAATAACAAAATCAGAGAATAAAACAGAAAATAGAACTGAATTGAATGCCACACAAGAACTAAAAATGAAAGAAAAGTTCTTAAGAAACGAAAGAGTAAATGTGAGGAGGACTATAAGAATGAAAATATAAGATAAATAAGGATAATTGAGATGAGGTTATTTAATGAAGAAGTATTATTTGAAGTATATGAATTGTGTACCTGCTTGCTGAAACGATGAACTCTATTTACCTCGTGAAATCGGGAGAGTAATGAAGCTAAAGAAAACCGATGCTATCAAGTTGATTGATATATTTTTTATTTATTGATTGATTAATGTTGCTTTTTAGTAGTCGGGATAAGTTAGTTGATATAATCCCTGTCCATCAATTTGAATACGTAATTGATTATTAGCATTTTTGTAAAAAAAGATTTAGATTTTAATAGTCTGCGAATTATCTTTAATGATTTTTTTCATCTTTGTATGTTTCAAAACAGGTTAATTTACTTTGGCTAATCACTCGTATCAGGTTATATAAACGCAAAGAAGCACACAGATACACATGCACACATACACACATATTTGTGAACATCTATAATCAAGTATACTTATATAAGTGAATATACACATATGAATACCTATGTAGTATGGTGCAAAAATGATTGCTGTTTTCAACCATCAATTTGAAAATAATAACTTTTCGCTCACAATACATTTCGCTCACAATACAGTTTGTTTTGAGATAGATTTGGCTATTAGTTGATATAGAAACTCTTAAAGACCGTTTACAGGAAGTTAACAAAATGATTGGACAAGTGATAGCCGGTTGCAGAAAGATTTTGTAGGTAGAATTAAATGCAATTCAATGCATTAAATTCCTGTAGAATCGTTCGCGAAGCATTCTGTGTTGTCATAGAGAATATGAAGTCATTTCTGATTAATCAATGTTGTGGTAAAGTTATAGTTCCTGATGCATTTTTTTCAATTTCCTGGCAATACTTGCCTACGGTAGTCTTCGCCAGAATTCGAGAAACAGTAGTAGATGATTCCAGTTAAGTGTACAAAAGAGTGACATTAACCTTGGCCAATATGGTTCGGAAAACGGGGTTTAATCTAGCCCGGCCGGTTGAGGTGTAAAATAATATTCCGTGTCTGGTCACAACACGATCAAGAAACAGATCGTTTATGCAGTACAAAATAAGAATACAATAAAGACTTCGGAATGATCGATTTTATTATTATAGTTATTCTTTGAGGGTGAGGCAGCACTTCTCAGTCATGCGTTTGAATGGCTTCCTTGGTCATATTGGCGATATGAGGGCGGGCGTTTTCGTGCAGCAGAAGAACTCCATGCAGACGATTAGGTCTTTTCTCTTGAATAGCCGTGCTGAGTTGTTCCGTCTGTTGAACATAGAGTTCCGCGTTGACCGTTTGGTTCTGTTCAAGCAATTCGTAATGGAAAATCCATTCCCAGTCCCACCACACATACAACATCGTTGTACGCGGATGAAGATCTTATTTCACGTGCGGTGTCGCTTGTTTGCCGGAGCAAAGCCATTCCTTACGCTGCTTCATATTGATGTACACGCACCATTTTTCGTCTCCAGTAACGATTCGATAAAGAAATTATTGCTTGTGTGTATGAGTTGAGCGGTGACGAGCAAGCAAACCAGCGGAGACTGTGGCTCGTTGAAGATTCTCCTCTATAGCAGTGTGGAAGCATTCCATTTTCTCTGCCAGTTCCCTCTGTCGTTTGACGAAAATTTTCGTGCAACAGTTGGTTTAATCGCTCTTCATCGAACTCAACTGGACAGCCAGAACAAGGAGCGTGTCAAAATTCCCATTTTTGAACCTGGCATACCGATCACGAGCGGTTCTTTCAGCTATGGCACTCTGTCCATACACAGCACAAATGTCGCGAGCAGCTTTTGCAGCCTTAGAACCTTCATTAAAAGCAAAAAGGAGGTGTCGAAAACGCTCGTTTTTCTTAATACGACATTCCATTTTAATGATCTGAAAATAAACAAAAATTAACTAAAATTAACTAGAAAAAAAAAGAAAAACAAATAGGTTCCAAAATTTAAAAACGTAATAAATTCCAAAATTGATGGGAACTTAGTTGCCAACCCAATATATACATATATATATATATATATATATATATATATATATATATA
>NC_068983.1:62246966-62250833 GCF_001194135.2 Octopus bimaculoides | reverse complement strand
GAGAGAGAGAGAGAGAGAGAGAGAGAGAGAGAGAGAGAGAGAGTCTGTCTGTTTGGGTGTATATTTCTACTGATTTTTTTCTGACCAATAATTAAGAAATGGCTTTGAATCTTGTATCTAATTCCAATGCGTGAAAACAAGGTTTTTATACACTAGAATTTAGAAAATATAGAGTAGATAATTTTGTTCTTGTACGCGGTTACCTGCTCAGACATCTATATGTACATTTACCTGATTTGTACGTTACTACTTACGAGAGAATATCTGTTTTAACCCAAGAATGTGTACATAAAAACATTCATTTGTTCGCATGTTTGTATGTGTTTATTACTGTCTCAACTTCTGGAATATTTTACACTGCTTTCACAGTTAAATACTGGCTTGTAATTGAAATTGCTGAAATAAATGTGCCTTTTGTAGTCTTGCAAATCGAATCTTCTAAATATTCTTCTGGTAATTATATAATTAATTTCAAGTATAAATCGAGTCAGAGTCGAGTAAATGCAGATTTCAGGCTAGTTCAAAAAATATATTATATTTCCTCTGATCTTTAACATCAGGTGAATGTCAACTGGACAATTGATTTCCACTACATATGACTGATTCTGGGTTCGATCCCACTGCACAGCTCTTTAGACAAGTATTTCTGAACCATAAATCGAGTTAAAGAATATCTTACAAGTGAAATTTTGTCGACAGAAACCGTTGAAAATTCACTAGACCAGTGATAAGTTCAGAAGAAATCTGTAACTAACGAATGTATTCTTGATATCTAATGCAATCACTAGACTTGTTTTTGTGCGAGACAATGTAGCTTTTTAAAAGAACCCCAGTGTTGACAGGCACATTAGGATATCACCATCAGAGAAATGGAAGGTAAATCAGACATCGGAGTGATTTGAAATCAGAACGTAATGTTTTATGGTATAATATCAGAAAAAATTGTACAACAGCCTGTGGATTTTGCCAATCTACCCCACTTACAAACATTAAAGGCTTTGAAATCTGAACTGAGAAAACAATTGATTATATGGAATCGCTTGTTTCATATTTGCCAGGGAAGGACCAAAGTAGATAACGTAACTAAGTACTGCAAGTAATTTTGCCCAATAATTTGATCACTTTGCCAAACTACCACCCAAATATTTAATAATTATTTTGTCATTAGGCCACACGATACAGAATTAAAATAATAAATACGTAGATAATTTAACTGCTCTTGTCTATTATTCTTTTACTTGTTTCTATCATCTGACTGCAGCCGTGCCAGAACACCACATTATGGGGTTTTAGTCGAACAAATCGACCCCAGGACTTATTCTTTGTAAGCCTAGTACTTATTATATCGGCACTTATGTCGAACCGCTAGTTACAGAGACGTAAAAACACCAACATCGGTTGCCAAGTGATAGTGAGGGAACAAATACAGACAGAAACATACAAATACACACACACGTGTATATATATATATATATATGTGTGTGTGTGTGTGTGTGTGTGTATGTATGTATGTATGTATGACGGGCTTCTTTCAGTCTCCGTCTACCAAACCCACTCACAAGGGTTTGGTCGGTCTGAGGCTGTAGTAGAAGACACTTTCTCAAGGTGCCACGCAGTGGAACTGAACCTGGAACCATGTGGTTGGAAAGCAAGTTTCTTACCGCACATCCACGCCTCCGCCTATCAGTGAAAACTATAATTTTGGGTATACGAAATGCTCTTGTTTTAATCACTCTGTTGTTGTTTACACTCTCGTTAGGGCCAAGGTATTAAGGAGAAAGCTTTAAATAAAATAAACCAATGACACAACTTACGTCCATCTTGACCCTCTCTTGCTAGCGAGAAAGACTTGCGACTCTCTGAGGAAGTGCCTCTGAAAATTTGTAGAAAGTAGCGACTCAGAAAGAGAAAGACTCACCCCGACCCACCCTCAGAAAAACTCTTTACAACAGTGGTCAAAATTATGTGCATCTAGATCTTCACAAGGAGACTTGGAGGATAGTATTACAGTATCTGTGACTCTAGCTATGATTTTTAACGATCGTCAGCAACGTCGAGCGAGATAGAGCGCGCGAGAGAAAGAAAAAGATAGATAAATAAATTGGTAGAAATAAAATGATTTATAATGCATACGATCATTATCTAAGTCACATAAATTGTAATTTAATTCTACTTGTGTAGCTTTATTTCTTAGTTTTTCTTATATTCGAGAATAATAAAACGTGAAGTGATTTCCAGTTCAATATTTCATTAGATTTTGTCTGAATCATTGATTTTTATTTATGCAAAACACTAGAAAACAATTTAAACTAATGTAATGAATGGCACGATGACTTAAATTGCAAAGGTTTGCTACAACTAAAGACGTTGCATAAATAAAGTTAAAAGTGAACGAACACATAAAGTTTTAGCGAGTGAAATATAACAGTCGTCTATACATCACAATTACACAGTATTACAATTGTTTTTAAGTATTCTATCTGAATTTAATTAACAAGAAAACAAACACGCGCGCACATAAACGTCAACGAAGGAGCTTTACACAGAAGTTTGATTTAAAAGATATAACAACCAAATTCCAATTAAATCACACCCGTCTTTTTTAAAAACAGAACAAGACATAGTTGAAAATGTAGAAAGGCACAATACGTTTGATAAAAGGCGAAATAGTGACAGATTGTCATTTTTCCAGCATAGGTAGCATCATGTGTTCAACAACAATACCATGACATTTATAAATGTATTCACATATTTGTTTTGAATAGTTGGTTGTTGTGATGCTGTGGTACCACGATAGTTACATTGATATAATATAGTGAAGCAAAATTAAAAGAACACTCAATACTACAGATAGAGAGTTCTTGTTCCTAGAATTGGAAAAGCTGATAGACTATTATCAGTAACACTATCCTTGCATTTACGCCGTAATATATCTTTAACATAATTTCAGACTATAATACCCTTATTTAGAAATATATGTAGCAATAAGGAATAACAAATATAGCGCATCACTTTACCGAAACTAAACACAAACACCATGATAGTAAGTGTTGTCCCATTTGATGCACAATAACTGTAGTGAAATTCTTAGGTGAACGTTTAAACTTCCAGCTACATAAGGGGATCCTACCCGTAAGACTTATAAAAAGAAATACTATGCATAAGACTTTCATAAGGGGAATCTACGTGTAAACATTAGTTAATAATGGGTCCTAATAGACTAGGTAGTAGAACAATAAAATGTGCATTAGTTAATAATGGACACCCTAATAAAACTAGAGACTACAATACAACCACAAATTCACTTACACTGATACAATAGAATCAGCATCCACTAAAAATATAAAGAGCACATGTCATTTACAAGAGACAAATGCATTCTGATTATAAAATGGATCAGTATGTTATTGAAAACTCACAAAACAGAATACATGTATCAACAAACCATTGAACCCGCATTAGGCTACGAAGGTAATATGCAAATTTCAAACGCAAATTTGAAATTCATTAAAGTTCGTGACTCAATCTGTTACGCCGAACTTTTTTTATCCAAGGCCTTTCGAGACCGATGGATGCCTACTACTACATAAAATAAAATTAGATAGAAAAGCACACCAATGCTACCATAAGTTAATTTCGATGACGGGAAAGTCAAGATTTCGATATATTAATGGACTAATGGATTTAGGAATGCTATTGATCAAGACTAAGAAAAAGTACGAGTTAATATGTCTTTAATAAAAAGGTAAAATAAGTTTGAAGTTGAACCTAATCATATCTTTAATATAATATGCATACGATAAAAGCTGTTCTTATATATACAAATATAGACACATAGATACATGCATACATATATATATATATATA
>NC_068983.1:62244646-62246813 GCF_001194135.2 Octopus bimaculoides | reverse complement strand
ATATATATGTATGTATGTATGTATGTATATTATATACGTGAGAAACTAACGTAGGTATATAAGATGAAAAAACTTCACTGGGAAATTTTTTCTCAACTCTAGTGTCACATTTCTAATCAACATCTCCACTTTCCTTCTGTTTTTAATCACTTCTAAATATAGGCAGCTGTGGTGAATATATTTCGATGATGAAGTTTAAAACGATCAAAATATGTCCTCTGCTTTTATCTCTTCAGTGATGAGAACGCAAGATCCAGTAATAACTGCGTTGTCTTAATTTATGTTAAATGTGTATTAGCAGTTATCATTAGATTAATCTCCCTTATTTATTATTTTAAGATGTTAAACAATATATAATGAAAACTTCCTAGTTTCTTAAGGCAATTTTCATCCAAATTGATATATTTCGCATATGATTTTCTGGCACTTTTCCTACGTTACATGGAAAAATGAGAGCAAGAAAAATAATATTCTTAAGATTATAAATCTGGAAAAGTACAGGACAGGTTATTACACTTGGAAAAGTTCAGGACAAGTTATTACATCTGGTAAAGTACAAAACAAGAAAATTTTTACTTAAACTATTGCAGCTAAAGATAAAATTTCAGATGAAATATTTAGATTTAGAAAATATTAACTTTTATTAAAACTAAAAATTTTGTTACAAGTTATTACTTCTATTTGTTATTACTTGTTACTTCTATTAAAAATAATAAAAAAATTCAATTACAATATTTTTTGCACTTTAAAAGATTCATTTTATAATTATTAATTAATAATTAGAAATTTAAAAATAGCTTATAATAAATAATAGCAGTATATATTTAGTTAATACAATAAATAGAATAATACAAAAATTAGTTATGTATTACAGTAACATCTACCTATAACAACAAATTCACAGTAAAATTTTCTTGAATTATTGTCTAAGTTATTGCCAAGTCTTCACATTTTTAGTCTTAAACAATGCCTATTTTTTACGCAATGAATTTATATACCATGTATACTATTCTACATTGCATGAAACCTTACCTACATTAGTGTTTAAGGCTCTCATTTTTTAAGCATTCTAGTGTGTCAATATTTTAACAAAATGATGGCACTTTTTTTTATTATAACGTTACTTTGTAAATTAAAATCAAATACGTTTCAATATTCATATTTTATCTTTAGCCGCAATATTTTAAGTAAAAATTTGACTTGTTCTGTACTTTACCAGATGTAATAAGTTGTCCTGAACTTCTCCAAGTGTAATAACTTGTCTTGTACCTTTCCAGGTTTATAATCTTACGAATATCATTTCTCTTGCTCGTATTTTTCCATGTAATCCATGTTTTTCCCAGGCTATGCTATTATGCTAAATAATAATGTCAAATATGTCAATTAGCGGTATCGTTGATAATTTTTTCCTTACCTAAATGATGCTGGTTACATATATTGAAAGTTCCCTAGAACAATATTCATTAACTATACTATCAACCTCAAATTTGTGAAACAAACATTCATAACTTTTTTCTTGCATGAGATTGATACCACTAAATTCCTCGAATTGAGCTCTATCATTTAAGCTTAATTAAGATATAGTTTATTTTTTTTTAAATAAAGAAATTAATTATACTTAAATCCAATTTTTTGCCTACTCATATTTTTTCATGGTAATTTTTAATACAAACTTCTATTGCATAGGACTAAAATTATGAAATTCTTCACGCTTTTTTCGATCAGAAGATAAAAAAAAGTTAATTAGATCTAAACTTGATTGGTGGCGTTGCTACAAATTTTGATGTAAACGTTTTTCTACTGGACCAAATCTCGATTTTTTAATACCAAATTGTAGCTAGGGACCAATCCTCTAAAAATGTTAACGGTTTTCCATTTGGCTAAGAACTGAATTAGCGACAAGCTCTGAAAGATACTGCATCTGAGTAAATTGCCGTCTTAGGTATATTATTCAACTACTACCGTAGTTGAATGATGAAGCATAGTATCTGCTTATCTCCAGCTTACTAATTAGGGCTGTACCTTAATTACTAAAAATAGAACACACTCGTCTTTGTCAAGAAAAGGAGACACAATTATGAATTAAAACCCCAAGCAGTAAGTAATAGTTTAAATTTCAGGGATCATTTCAAATTCACAGGTTTATATGTCATAAGCTGACAAATAC
>NC_068983.1:62240925-62244607 GCF_001194135.2 Octopus bimaculoides | reverse complement strand
TATATATATATTATAAAATGAGATTTATATATATATAATAACGGTCAGCCACACAGTAATTTCCCTTTGTTTAACGGTCATTTTCATAGGAATTTTCAATGGCCAGATAACTGAAGAGATGGCGGCGTGGGTTTCCGCCCCAGCATCCGAAACTGGGAGTTTTATCATGGCTACTGAATAATGGTCACATATTCTTACAGATATATAGTTTTCTAAATTTTGTTAACATAATCACTATCTACTCGAGCGAAAACCTAACCTTGCAACATTGTATTAAATACAAAAGTATATTTTTCAAACATTCATCTTAACCTGTTATGCTGACTCTCTCTGATTTCTTTTTTTTTTTTTTTTTTTTTTGTTACTGTCTCGATTTCTTTCTTTCTATTGCATTTTATTATATATGGTTTTCCTAAAGTTACAATACCAGACATTATTGACTGAAATTCAGGAGAACCTGAGTAACAGTCTCACTTCTTGGTAAAGAAGCAATACGAGTTATACTAATTATATTAGTCCGATGAAATCAGTGCTTTTAGACCAGTTTTAAAATGGAAAAAGTACAACAGATACAATTTCAAATTGTTACCTAGTCGGATGAAATATATACTAATCAATGTTGATTCGAGCATGATAGAGATATATATTATTCATCTGAGAGAGAAAGATATATTTCTGGTGCGTCGATTTCTACTTATAAGATTCACTAGTTTGCTTCAATTTAGTTAAAGCACTAATGCTATTAAGGTGGCCTAATATCTCAATAATCCACTCCATTTCCGCATTCCATATGTTGCACTTTCCTAATGAAACTAAACTAGCACTACTAAAATGTATTATTACATTTAAATGTTGCATCAGATGTGGTATATATTTGCACGCATGTGCTCATAGACTCACACACAGACATATGTAAATGTATTTGTACCTATACTGTGTGTTATTTACAATTGGATAAAGATAGTTTGCATACTTACTCTTAAATAGGCTTTAAACATGTCCAAAAGCAAAACAGCATGAATACATAACACACGCACGCACACACACACAAACACACACACACACAAACACACACACACACAAACACACACACACACACTTATGCACGCACGCACGCACACATGCACGCACGCACGCGCGTGAGTGAGAGGATATGTAGAGTACAAAGTTATGCAGTCATGTGTTTCTCTTTATTTGTTGTTGTGTATATAACTATTCGTACTATATTCAACTATTCAACTACTTATGTGTGTGTGTATATATATATATATGTATACAAGTAGTAGAAGACGAGAAAAGAGAATATATTCGAATAATTATATACACAACTAATAAATAAAGATACATGACGGTATACCTTACTGTTTGATCTATGCACTTATGACTTTCTGTAATATATGAAGCCTTATATGTACATGCACTTGTGTGTATGTATATATAGATGCATATATATATGTGTGTGTGTGTGTGTGTGTGTGTGTGTGTGTGTGTGTGTGTGTGTGTGTGTGTGTGTGTGTGTACATCTGTGTGGGTGTCGATGGGCGTGTGTGTGAGTGTGTGTATACAGTGTGTCTATAAAATCTGCGTGTAATCTAGTTCTATCACGGACAGTTACAAATCTACAAATATTTTTAATTGCATTTTATAGACAGCTTGTATATATTTACTTCAGCAATATAAATACGCACGTGCTGCTGACAATTTCTTTTCCTTCTTTGGAGGTTTCCTTTTCGCCTTTCCGACGAAGAGCTATACTCGAAACGTCAAACTCTCTCTTTTCACGTACCCCTGTTGTCCGTTAATTTTATCCTACTCTCTAGAATCATCACTGTATGTGACTCTTAGCTGAATATCGATCTCATCTTCGGAGCAGATGAGTTGACCGTTGCGCTTCTGCCCCAGTACCTCTTTCGTAAACCAGATGGTTTTGCTTGAAAAGCGACTCGCTTCCTGACATTCTCCTATTGCACTCGGTTTTTCTCAATGTCACGGGCATTTTACGCAGGAAACTGAAGTCTCCTCTTCTCCGTCTTATCCTTTTTGCACTGTGGACTCAAGTTCTTAAGTACCTGCCTGAAATAGTGGCTTTACTAACTAATGTTACTTGTAACGTAGGAGTATTTCATTGTTTTCTTCTGTCCCATCCGAATCCCTCAAGAAGTAGAATGATGATAATGGTGGTAACTATGTTTTGAAAGTGACATCATTCTTGTCCGTGGCATTCTTATCACACTTGAGCGCTTGTTTCTCCTAATTAACTTGAGGTCACTTTACATGATGATGTTCTGTAACTCTGCGTAAGTCGGGAGCTGTGACACCTGGATGTTCTGGAAGCTGAGGGCTGATTCTGGTCTTGGATATTCGTTAGTCCCACCAAATTTGATTCCTGTGCATTGTGACATTTGCGTGATATCTACGCTCAGGTGATGGATCTTTAGGCCGTGTGAGTGTTTTCAAACCTCCCCACAAAAATATTTCGTATCTGTTACTCTTAGTACACGTACATTTATCTAATAAACATGCTATCTGTGAAAGAACGGACATACACAATAAAGATTTATCAAAGTGAAAAGACGAGGTTAACAGCCAGAAGAGATACACCAACTGTGTTCACATTACTTCTTTCTATCCACTGTATTTATTGACAGTTCATATCTTCTATGTGCACCGAACAATGTCAAGTATACTTTTATTCAGTATTTAGGTCAATATGACCGTTGAAGAACCGCTTACATTGATAAGCATACTATCACATATATGCACATAAATAGCATCCTATCAAATCTATTTCTGATGAAGTAATATTCGTATTATAAGCTTCTTGTACAAACCTTAATCATTGTACATAATAGCTCCTCACAGCTGAAATAATGATGGACACTGGGAGCATGATGAGCTGATAATAACAGAAGGAGAATAAAAAAGAATCTGTACTAATCTCAGTGTTTTACGGACAAATAGTCTTCGTCAATGAATATCCATTATGATCTCTTAGATGACAACAAAGAAAAAAACAGTTAACAATAGATATAGACAGATATAGAGGACACTAATAGACCCGAGAAAAAAACATTTTTATTCGTTATGTCTTCTTTCACTCAACCGCACACAGTGAGATAAACACACAAACAGATTACGCACGCGCGAAATTTTCCTCTAAATATGTAAATGTATAAACTTTCTATTTGCTTTCTTTTATTCCTTTTATATATACATTGATATTACCTTGTACATAGGCAACTGAATTTATTATATGCACACGTGCGCGCACGCGCGTGTATCTTTGCATATATCAAAGCATGTATGAATGTGTAATCCATATATAATTTGTGTAGTCATAATATAAATCTGTAGTCAAGTATTCGTGAGCAAGCATATACAGCTGTGTGAATGTGAATATGTGCATATGTGAATGCATATGCAGGTATTTGCTTTTGCATAAAACAACATATTCTCCACAAGATTCATACATACATACATGCATACATACACACATTCACGCACGAATATATATTCGTGAACTGATTATACAGAGAACTGATTATACATACATTCATAATACACACAGACACACAGACACAAACACAGACACAGACACAAACACAGACACACACAGACACACACACACAGACACACATATATACATATGTATATATATATGTGTATATATATATATATATAT
>NC_068983.1:62235894-62240001 GCF_001194135.2 Octopus bimaculoides | reverse complement strand
ATATTCGCCTTTATATATTTATATATTTAATCCTTTATATTGAACACTCAATATTTCATCTATACAATAAGACATATTCCATATATTCAATAAGACATTCAATACTTTATTCCATAGTACCATCCATTTTTATTTTATATTATATATTGTATATTATATTATATATTGTATATTCCATATTCTATGTCCCACATTGGTTTTGCAGGAATATAAATAAAACATAAAAAACAGACAGTGTTGGAACTCTTTTAAACAAAATAATATATTCCTCTATACACAATCATACAAAACCCCCTTTTTTTGTAATTATTTTTACTCCTCGCATGCACGCACACACACACACACACACACACACACACACACACATACACGTACATGTGTAATATACTTGGATACTTGGTCTGATAAATAAGTATCCGGACAGTTGCCATAGTAACGATGCTAAAGCATTCAGAATAAAGTCGCTTGGCACAGATTTGCCCTTAAACTCTGGTGTGCACACGCACTAAGTTTTAACGTTCTAGGAAGGCGTGTAACATGCGATCGCCGCATTGACCATGGCAGAGGAAGTTGAGCAGAGAATTTGCATCAAATTTTGCCAAAAGCTGGGCGATGCTTGCTCAGTGTGGTCTTCGCAAAGTTTTCAAAATATTTTCATTCTTCTCGACACAATTAAGGAGCTCTTGTGCAACTGAAACCCGAATGTCCTTTTGGTCAGTTGAAAGTGGTTTTGGCACTATGTTGACAGGTACGTGTCTCATACTCATATCTTCAGTGATAATGGATTAAACTGAACCATAACTAATCTGCACATCTTCTGATAACTCGCAGATGGTGATTCGACGATTTCCCCTCAACGCTGCACGCACATCTGCAATGCTTTTCTCAGTTGTCAATATCGACATGTTTTCGGCTAAATTGGAAACATCTGTTCCACTCGTACACTTGTTTGCGGCTCATACACTCCTCTCCATACACTTTCTGCTAGTTTGCGCAGGCCTCTCAGCAAGTATCACCATGACGACTTCCTCTGTCATGGTCAATGCGACGATCACACTTTACACACAATCCTTCCAAGCACAAAAGGTGCAAGCGAGCTAGAATGGTAAAACGTAGTGCGCATGCAGAGCAGAGTTCCAGGTCAATCTGTGCTAAGTGGCTTTACTCTGTGTGATTTAGCTTCGTTACTATGGCAACAGTCCGGATACTCATTGATCAAACCTCGTATATATGTTTTTATTTCTATTTCAATATACACGCACATACACTTAAATAATACATATATGATATGATATGTGTGTGTGTGTGTGTGCGTGTGTGCGTGTGCGTGTGTGCATGCGTCCGTGTGCATGCGTGTGTTTGTGTATACATGCGTATGTGCGTGTATGTGTGTGTGTGTATGTGTGTGTATGTGTGTGTGTGTGTTCATGTACATTGTTACGCATAAGCGTTTTAAATAGCCCTATAGTCTAGAATGTCTACAAATTTTGTACGAGGTGTGCATCCTTAGACTCCGTTCCAAGATTTTTGTCAAAAGAATCTCTTTGGTGAATATGATTTCCAAGGTTTTTCGGCTGGCACAAAGCACATGATTTTCCGTTTCTGGAATAGGACCTGGGTTTATAAAAGATAGTCCAGAGAAGGTTGTAGGGTAAGGATTTGCCGTTTACATTGTTGGTATGAATGACTAAGGGAGTGATAGTTAGATTTGTTGTGGCGTCTAAAGGAGATATTGTAATGGTTAGATTGAAGTTTCAAGGTTTAGAAGTCATCTGGAAGCCATTTGAAGTCTTTGTCTCAAGAGAAATATTTGTTGCTTACTGTACACTTGTAAACTATGTGCTTAGAACACGTACACAGACGCACACGCACACACGTATATGATTACGTACACTCATTCACATTTATTTATTATAATACATTAAACATCTATAGACGCAGGTGTGATTGAGTGGTTACAAACTTGCTTCCGAACTGCATGGTTCCGGGTTCAGCCCCACAACCCCACCGCCATAAGCTCAAGTCGACCAAAGCCTTGTGAGTGGATTCGTAGACAGAAACTGAATGAAGCCCGTAGACCTATGTGTGTATGTATTTATATATGTGTGTGTGCATGACCACAATCTAATGACTGAAACAAGTAAGACATAAATAAAAACCGCGTAAATAATACATCGAACTGGAAGGGACATGAAGGCTTAACTCTTTGTTAACAAAGAAAGTCTGTTATCTGGCCTTGCTAGCATATGCAGATAGCATACATATGCAGCCATATTAACTAAACTCAAGACGAAAATAAAATGCCTGTTGATGAAATGGGATAAAAATTGGAATAATTATATGCTGAATTCAGACAATATTCATTACACAATAAAACAAATATACTTTAAATGAAAGACCACCTGTACTTGTGAGGCGGACAGTTACGGCAGAAAATTACATTTTCACACTCGATGGCACTGCATATATATATATATGTGTGTGTGTGTGTGTGTGTGTGTGTGTGTGTGTTTGTGTGTGTGTGTGTGTGTGTGTGTGTGCGTGCGTGTGTGTGTGTGTTATCAAATACATTGACTGATCTAAAACATTGCATAACAGCACTACAAAGCCCATGCTAGCGTAAGCAATCTTATTAGCTGCAAATATTGCATAGGAACACCATTATCTGCACGTATTGCATAGAAACGCCACTTATTACAAAATCTAACTTGTTTCCTTTGCAGCCATAACCAAACTTCACAGATATGCAAAAACGGACTTGACAGAGGCAAAATAGATACTCTTTCCGATCGTTGTTGTATGCGAGAGAAGAGAAATCAATTTTTATGAGGAGAAACAAACATGTGTACCACACTAGTTATCCAACCTTACCCATATTACATCATAAATCTTGAGTTGAAGAAGAAGAAGAAGAAGAAGAAGAAGAAGAAGAAGAAGAAGAAGAAGAAGAAGAAGAAGAAGAAGAAGAAGAACAACAACAACAACAACAACAACAACAACAACAGCAACAACAACAACAACAACAACAACGACGACGACGACGACGACGGCGACAACAGCAACACAGAGATACAGCCGTAGTCATCAGACACGTGTAACTCGGGCTCAGATTGCTTGACAGATGTGTGAAAATTAAAAATGCGTTAGAAAACGTAGTTCCAAACCAAATTCTTGGGATTCATTTATTTACTTAAACATTAAATGATATATTTTACAGCAATAAACCGAATACTTGTTGATATTATAATACCTACAATCGATATTATGGCTAAGAAATAGTTATCGCAGACAGCAGTTCCTAATTTATGGACATTAAATGTTCTTTCATAACTCCCTTAGCACTTTTTATAAGCATTCAAATGCCAATGAGATCGATTGCGCCTCTGAAATAGATTTTTCTGTCGAAACTAAGATCGACAAATACGTCTCCTTGATCCGAGCTGACCCAGAGATAAGCAATAACATTAAAATCATAAAACTACAAAGCAACATAGTGTATTTGAATGCTAATATAGAACTATCTTTGATTGGCACGTTCTACAAATCCGCTACATATTACGAAAAAAATATTTGTCCGAATTATTAACGCAGAAAAACGAAAAGAATTTCAGTTTTGCTCTGTATATGACAACTGAACAATGAACTTGTAAGAAAACAAACAATGGGAGACATGAATATTTTCCCACATCGTAGATTTATTCTAACTTCTTACTAGCACACAGAAAATAAGTAATTTTGCTAAAATGAGGCGTTAAGACTTTAGTCACACAACCTCCACCACCTGACTGCTAGTACAGTTCCACACTTCCTCAGTTCTACAGTGTAGCAGTGGAAGTATGTCACTAACCAAATTATACTGGTATAACCAAAATTTTGGCACCTCATGAAATAAATTTAAAGTGAATTTCACAGGCGTTGTATGTGTGTGTATGTGTGTGTATGTGTTTGTAGATATGTATGCGCACGTGCATATTGTTAAATTACTAGATGTAATCGCTTCAGTTTCGGCATTCGGTCATAGATCAACTCACTTGCTGAACAAATAAAACTTCTAATTTTAAATACAATTTCCTTAATTTTAAATACAACTGATATATATATATATAT
>NC_068983.1:62232758-62235088 GCF_001194135.2 Octopus bimaculoides | reverse complement strand
TATATATATATACATATATATATATATATATGTATATATAATGACCCTGTCACTGATTATACCGGTGATAATACACCGAAAAATAAGTATAAAATGCAATGTTTTATTGTCTAATTCAATCTTTGGATAACATGTGTCATTTAAGATTGCCAGATATTTCTTTACTTTATCAGATAGGCACTTTGCTAATTCTAATAAATATAATAAATATACGAGGAAATTATCATACGGAACTTCATATAACTTAAAATACCACATTTATAGACGCACTAATAGGAAGATAAACCAGAAGATTACGAACGCTAGTAGTAGGGGGTATGTTGGAAAAATCCCTTAAATAAAGATTCTGATCAAACCCGTCCAATATAAATAATAATATAGGCGATTGTAAAAATACTGTGAGTTATAATGAAAATGCAGAAAATCTCAATAATAGTAATACAAGAAACAACAATGATAGTCATGGAAGTAATAAAAACAGAATTAGTAATAACCACAGTAAAAATGAAGGGAAAATTAGAAGTAGAAAAAAGCCTAGTTGCCAACAAGTAGAAAATATGTGGTAAAAAATGTAATTGTAACGACAGAGACGCTTGTCTTCTAAGAAATGAATGCCTTCATAAGAACATGATATGCAAATATTCACTGAGAAGAGAAGCAGGTGCATTTGCATATATTACTGCATCGTGGATTACGTCAAATACCGATATTGTAATCACATTGCATCATTTAAAAGTATTAACAAGAGACACTGCACGTCCTTTGCTGACATGGTTTAGATACTCAAGGAAGAAAATATACAATATAATTTGACATGCATTTTAATGTGCACAGATGAGTTTGTGAATAAGCACTCCAAGTTAGTTACTAGATGCAACTACAGGCTTAAATGCTTTCTTGTGCCTTTCGGTAAAAAAATTGATATTTAACATTCTGTTGATGCAATCTGCTTATTTCATTACATTGTGTTTATTTCTGTTTTGTTTCTACTTCATCTTTTTGATCAACGTCTCGACTGTGAATTTTCTAATTTTCCTTAGTAAATACAGTTGTATGTATTTCTATGGTTCAATGTTGCAGACATATTTGTTGCCAAGCATTAATATGTGTGCTAATATCGGTTGATTGAAGAACATAATGTTTATACATCTACTACATAGATTACATATATTATTAGCTAACTGTGGATGTGTTTGAGTAGATAAGAATAGTTACATAAAACTATCTAGACCTATGTAAGCAAATTCTAGTCATTCAACATTGCAGTGGATTTCCGTTGCTCATAGACCTAGACTGCAACATATATTGATATTTATTAATATTAATATAAATAGTAAAATTAGTACAAATGGGTTTATGAAGTATATCTGTGAGGCTATATAAATAGATATACGTATGTGTGTGTGTGTGTGTAGTGTGTGTGTGTGTGTGTGTGTGTGTGTGTGTGTGTGTGTGTGTGTGTGTGTGTGTGTGTATGTGTGTGTGTGTGTGTGTGTGTGAAAGTAAATATAAACAAACTACATATTCGACCTCGTATGTGGGTATATGAAAAATTATTTATTTATGTATGTTAAGGAGCATTTACCTAGTAAATAGTTTTCCCTAATGGCTTAAAAAATATAACAAGCTAAATAGTCGAAAATTAACTTTGTATAGTTACAAATTTTGGGATAGAGTGGAACCAAATACTTGCTGCAAGAGTACTTTAGATCCCTTTCTAGCAGATAGTTAAAAAGAACAAGAAATGGTTGGTCTTTATCACATTATTGCATTATTACCTATAAACGCTTACTTTAATTCTATATTTCCTTTTTCTTTCTCGTCCTTATATTCTGACCGAGGGGATAGAATTGTATCGTGTGGTCTACTGGACATGTTTGTTTTTTTCGGTTTTCGCTTCTTTACTTTTGTATTTGCATTTTGATTATACATTGTTTTGTCTGCTTAGTTTTTTTCTGCAAATTGTTGAAATAGAATACTGCATTGGGTATTAATTCTTGTATAGAGTGAAATGGCAGTCTGGTCTAATGACGAACTTATTCAAAATTATGACTTGAAAAAACACATCTTACAGCTTCGATGGATGGTAGTGATTATACTATATGCAGATTACATCATCTTTCTCACCAATGTACGGTGGGTGTGACACTGTGTAGAAACAATTGTAGTGATATAAAATAAAGAATGTCGTCCAATCCATTTTCTATTCATCTCTCTATGTGTGCGTATCTATCTATCTATCTATCTATCTATCTATCTATCTATCTATCTATCTATCTATCTATCTATCTAGCTATCTCTCTCTCTCCCTCTCTCTCCCTCTCGCTCTC
>NC_068983.1:62230005-62232166 GCF_001194135.2 Octopus bimaculoides | reverse complement strand
ATATATATATATATATATATGTACATATAGATAAATATATATGTGTGTTTATATATATCATAGCTGGTTTGGTTACTGTTAGTGTAACACTACTTTTATATGTTTTGTATTTGGAAATAGATAATAAATATATTTTACTTCTGAAGTAAGAATATATATTGATAAACACGTCATTTATAACATACTTATAAGTGTTATCCTTATACATAAATCCTAACTCCAGTTACATAAACACCATAGCGAGAAATATATACTCTGAAACGCTAACGGACATTTTATGCGTGCATGTATTTTGAAGATAAATAAATTCGTGTTCTTTTAACCGCTATAAAAAGCACAGTTTCATAATTGCAGAAATAGATTTCATTAAGATGTTGAAGAACGTCAAGAAAGACAAAATAATTACTACATTAGTTTATTTATGTACATTTAGCATTTATAGTACAATTGAAAAGTAAAATCATTTTGTCGTAGAGAATTACTACTTAAAATTCACACTAGCTAATCCTTCATAGTAACTACTAGAGTTCACAACAATTCAAATAAGTCTTGTTGGATTGAAGTCATAGACATGGCATAAAAAACAGGAAATCTCTCAAGGAGTGAGTGTCGTGAATTTTAGTAACATCCAACGATCACTATTGTGAGTGTCATGGAGTTTAGTAACATCCTACGATCACAGAGTAATTTCCCAAAAATCAGGGTTTTTATAACTACTCATATCCGAATTGTAAGAACCGTATTTCGCGAAAGATATCTTTGACAAAAATTTAGAATTCGTATATGGGTAGTAATTTTAACCAATGGGATGCCAACAATTATGCTTGTTCGGGTAAACGACCATTACGTCATATTGCCGCCTTTTATGACTTGCTACAATATACGTGTATATATGTATGTCTGAATCTCTCTCTCTCTATCTCTCTCTCTCTCTCTCTCTCTCTCTCTTTCTCTCTCTCTCTCTCTCTCTCTCTCTGTATATATATATATATATATATATATATGCGCATATATATCTAAATCTGCACTCATGTATTTCCCCGTCTCTATGTGTGTTGTATATGTATGCTATACACACACGCACACATACACACGCACACATACACACGCACTCATACATACACACACTCATGTAATATATATATACAGTGGATACTAATCCTAATGGCTATCGATGATCGTCAGGGGGACGTAATGCTATTAAAAATCATACGGTACACTATATAATTGATGGCAATTATCTAGATGCATCAGCATTTTTTTTTAATGCAAACATTTTATCACATTACTACTGCAACATATTGCATATATAACATTATGCATTTTTATTGTACTTCACTTTGTATTCCTATAACTTCAACCTAAAATGGGAATTGAAAAAATAAAATAGAAAGTTGAAATCTATTATATCAACGTCCCTTCAAGTATGTCTACAATATACATACAATTGTTGTCTTCCAACTTGACTTAGAAATAACCGGTCTTCTGATGTTGGCTGCATAGAAATACCAATTTCATGTTGCTTTATTACCCTGAAACTCTGATGTCCACACGCTTAATTTCCTTTTGTCTCGTCTATACCTCCTCGTATTATTATTAATATTATTATCATTATTATGATAATAATACTGGAGGTTTATTCATTGAAGGTGTATCAGCTTCCTTTAAACTTAAGTCGTACGCTCTTGTCAAGTCTCCAGGACTTTGTGGAGTTTCCTTGCATTGCTATGTAGTACTGTTTTCTATGTGTTCTACTTTCATTTTTATTCCTAAATTTTCCAATCACTTTTCAATTTATTTATTCACTGTAACGAGGATACAAACAATTCTTGGCACAATGTAAATCCTGCCAATCGACCATTGAACATAATCATTATTATTATTATTATTATTATTATTATTATTATTATTATTATTATTATTATTTAGAAGTTTTATTTTTATAACGTGCTTTCACTTCACTACCGAGCGCAGCTCTGTGTGCCTTGGGTATGTGCTGTGGTTTGCTGTGATGTTCTTATGGTTACTGTATTGAAAGTGTTTTGCGTAGGATGTGTGCAGCGCCCAGTAGTACAATTTTCTGTATGTTATATATACTTCGAAGTCCTGGTGCTTTTGTCATGTATTTGTCTGAATATATTTTATCACGTCCCCGGAATAT
>NC_068983.1:62228602-62229502 GCF_001194135.2 Octopus bimaculoides | reverse complement strand
AATAATTAACAATTTTGCCAAGTAGTTCAGTATGCAAAAAAGCCTTTATCGGTAAAACATTTATAATCATAAATATATAGGGGTCAGCATGAGTTGCTTCACCAACATACTGAAAATTTAGAAATAGCAGTCAAAGAACTACTAATTCCAAACTACAATTTTTTCTCTAACGGATGGCGATATTTACGGCACACATAGAACAAAAACAGAAGAGAAAACAAAAACAATCCTGCCTTTAGTTAATCATGTACGACGTTTCGTGATTAAGAATATAAAACTCTTCTCCACTCTTCAGCATGATGTACAAATAAATCTGAAAATGCCCATATACTCATGGGTATTTGACGATGCGACATCAAAATCACATTGAAAGGCATTAACAAATTTATCGGCTAGTGAGTTCCCCACTTCTCCCCGAGAATCTATCCCATGTGCGCCACAAACAGTCCCGCAGAAAAAGACTACAGTTTAACTATCCAATAGAAGACATCAATATAAATACAGATATTGTAGTTTGGAGTTAGTAGTTCTTTGACTGCTATTTCTAAATTTTCAGTATGTTGGTGAAGCAACTCATGCTGACCCCTATATATTTATGATTATAAAGGTTTTTACCGATAAAGGTTTTTTTGCATACTGAACTACTTGGCAAAATTGTTAATTATTAATTTTATTAACTAATTGGCATTTCCCTGCCCTATATCTGTATTTATATTGATGTCTTCTATTGGATGGTTAAACTGTAGTCTTTTTCTGCGGGACTGTTTGTGGCGCACATGGGATAGATTCTCGGGGAGAAGTGGGGAACTCACTAGCCGATAAATTTGTTAATGCCTTTCCTTATGTGATTTTGATGTCGCATGGTCAAATACCCATGAGTATAGGTGCATTTTCAGATTT
>NC_068983.1:62226314-62228479 GCF_001194135.2 Octopus bimaculoides | reverse complement strand
ATATATATATATATATATATATATAAGGACAAAAGAAAAAATTCCAATGCCAAATATGCTGAGAATAGACTTTAAATCGTCAATAACCACATACAATTCATCACTATAAGCACGCGACTCGAAGCAAGCTGACAGAAATTTCTAAAAAATTCCGTTATTACCGAATCGCTCCGATTTCTGAGTTAATTCATAAAGAATTTTCTCATCATCAGCGGTAAATACGTTAAGAAATAAATGAAATACTTACTTGCACCCATGGAAGAAGCACACGCAAAGTCATGTGTACACTTAAGTACCCCAAATATATCCAAATATAAATTTTACTGTACACCTCGAGACACGTGTGACCAGACTGAAAATTCCCATAGAGTAAGAGACAGTCCGGAACTGAATGGTAATAAATTTACATCTAATATAGGATAAAATTTTCCGAAAATTTTATAAGTGGCCAGCATATTAAAAAATACCTTTTAAGGTGAAAAGTATAAACGACTTATAGATAAGGGCAAAAGGAAAAAATTCCAATGACAAATATGCTGAGAATAGACTTTAAATGGTCAATCACCACATTTAAATCGCCAATGACCACATTTAAATCGCCAATAACCCTGCTAACTCTTCGTCATTTCTAGTAAATAGCTTCAGATCGTTCATATAAAACAGATGATTTATTGTCGTATGGTATCCAGTCATGTGAGACATTATCAAACGCTTTCCTGTAGTCTATCCATGACATACTCAGTTTCTTGTTGCCCCGGCAATTCTCTAAAATCATTTTACTTATGAGTAATTGAGCTTTGCACCTACAAGAATTCTTTTAACAGCCTTTTTGAGCTTGTGGAAGGACAGATGTCTGGTCAGGAAAAGCGTATATTCTGTTAGTTAATATGGATGAGAGGATCTTGTATGTGGTGTTGAGACATCTTATCGGTCGGTAGTTCTTTGGATTTTTTTGTATCGTCAGTTTATGGTAGAAGGTATGTTGTTCCTGCGGTTAGCCAGGCAAGTATTTGCTCTGGGTTCTGAATGACATAATTCAGAGATGCAGCGAAATTTTGGTATACTTCTAACAGATAATTTATCCAGATGTTAGGAATTCGATCTAGTCCTCTGTGTGTGTGTATGTGTGTGTGTATGCATGCATGTATAAACAGGAAGTACCTTGTATGAAGCAAAGCATTCATTATTTTGCTTTTTCTCAGCTGTTTTATTAAATCTACCATTTAGTCGTTTCATTCTATGAGCAGCGTTGCAATGGTTCTTCTTCTTCTTCTTCTTCTTCTTCTTCTTCTTCTTCTTCTTCTTCTTCTTCTTCTTCTTCTTCTTCTTCTTCTTCTTCTTCTTCTTCTTATTATTATTATTATTATTATTATTATTATTATTATTATTATTATTATTATCATTATTATTATTATTATCATCGTCGCCGTCGGCGTCATCATCCTCTTCATGATTATCATCATCATTGTCATCATTATCGCCATCGTCGCCGTTGTTGATGTATTTATTGTTGTTGTTGTTGTTGCTTTGAACCACAAAGGTGAAATTAACAGGGAATGCAGAATAAAATAGAAGAACAAATAAAAAAAAAGATTTAATGAAAATAGCGTATTTCTTTGTATATTCATCATGGCAATTATTTTTTCGTCGATCAGAGGTAAAACATTTATTTTTTTTCAATTCATGTTGGCCACATCAAAGTTTGACCGTATGATAATCGATCTTTTCTTGATGCTTCCGCCAACATCTGTTGACACAGAATTAGCAATCTTGTGTTAGTTTTTTTTCTTTTTTGGTCTTGCTCATATTATATGAACACGTGATTCATATTATATTTATAACTTTGAACTACAGCATCTAGATTGTAAATGAAAAATATTACCTCAGTATGAAAAATCTATTATACACTTAACGTATTTAATATTTCAGACTCGTCTTTTTATTCTTTTACTAGTTTTAGTCACTGGAGTGAAGCTATGCTGGAGCACCGCCTATAGTCGAGCAAATCGACCCCTGGACTTATTCTTTGTAAGGCTAGTACTTATTCTATCGGTCTCTTTTGCCGAAAAACACACCAACATTGGTTGTCAGCCGATGCTGGGAGACAAACACAGACACATAAGCATACACACACACACACACACACACACACACACACACACACA
>NC_068983.1:62223459-62224151 GCF_001194135.2 Octopus bimaculoides | reverse complement strand
TGTGTGTGTGTGTGTGTGTGTGTGTGTGTGTGTGTGTGTGTGTGTGTGTGTGTGTATGTGTACACAGAGACAGAGACAGACAGACAGGCGAATTTCTTTCCTTTTACTTCCACCAAATCCACTCACACAACTTCAGTCGTGCCAGGGCTATAGTAGAAGGCATGTGCCCAAAGTGACACGCAGAGAGCCTGAAACTGAAAACATCGTTAGGAGGCAACGTTCTTACCACACAGCCACAGCTTTACATGACAATCATCAAATATGGTTTTCTCTGCACCATAATCATGTATAAGCATGCAATGTGCAATCTTCTTCCTGTAGTCTTAAGAAAGGATTTTCACATGGTAGCTTTCTGTAGCTATTTAGCTAGACTGTTTGGAGACGATTTATTGCAATCACCTATGGATTATAAAGCAACACGTCTAATTAACACCAATTCTCTGATAGAGTGACAACGTCACCAATAGCTATGAGATGCTGATTGTATTGGCTAGATTTCGAAAAGGCTAATTACAATCTTAGTACTTAAGAATCGATATAGTAGAGTCAGAGAGTTAAGCATGTTACTGCACCAATAAATAGATTATTTTTCTATTTATAGTGCTCGTAATACACTATTTTTCTCATTTTACGAAGAAATAAATACATATACATATATAAACACACACACACACACACACACACACACACAC
>NC_068983.1:62222213-62223359 GCF_001194135.2 Octopus bimaculoides | reverse complement strand
TCTGCACTTATCACTTTCTGCCGTGTTGTCTATTCTGTATTTTATGTAGTATTATTCTTAGTGCTTGCTCTTGGGGAGCACAGATTAGAGCCTCTGTTTCCGGTTTTAAATCATTTAGTCATCCACAGCCATCGTTTTTCTCTGTCTGTCTTATCTTCAACATCCCTATGAAATTAACCGTGCATTCGTTTCTTTACCCACCTATTTTCAGTTTCATTCATTTTCATTTTTTTGTATAGTGCTTCCAATAATAGCGGTTCTGTGGCATTTTTTACATACCATGCTACGTTGTTTTCGTCTGTTCTAATGGTGTGTTCGCATCCAATAACTTCTCTTCCCTCTCTTTTTCTTGCTACATGCAGTCTGACTGTGTCAATTTTAGGTGGAGTGTCCCATATCTAGTTAGTAACTTCCTTGCCTTTCTGTCTAAGCTGATTAGTTCGTGTACTATCCACGCAATTACCCCTGCTCCATATTTAAGGAGTGAAACCGCCCAGGTGTTGATAACTTTGATCTCATTCCGTCCGTTTAATTTCGACTTAGCGATCAGTCTCAGTCTGCGCAAGTATTCGACCTTAAATTTTTCTGTCATTTATTTCTCCATCAATTTATCCATTTCCAAAATCCGCAAGTACTTATAGCCCGTCTCTTCTATCTGCTTCATAACTTCCCCCGACGGTATCGTTAGCCCGTCCATACATTTGATTTTGCCTCTCTTCAAGACTAACACACCAACTTTCTCAGTCCGAACACCATTCTGATAGCAGCGCTGAGAGTGTACACCTTATCAACGAGGGAACTGATTTGGGCTTCATCTTTACCATAAAGTTTGAGGTCATCCATAACAAATGGTGGACTTTTTGTTGGCGTCTTTTGAATACATACCCAGTTGTTTTGTTTGAACTTCTGTCATGTATTTGAGATGATCATAAATACGTGAGTGTCTTGTACTTGAGATGATCATAAATATGTGAGTGTTTAAGGGAATAGTAGGATTAAATTCCACCGGTCTGTAAATAGATTCGGCAGATGGTGAAGAGATCAGCAAAGGGAATTCCCGTGCGATAAGGAGACAATAGCGGCCTCACCCCTTAGGGTCAGTAGAGGTCAAATGTGTTGACTACTACTAGTGATCAATTAGAGCGC
>NC_068983.1:62220473-62221740 GCF_001194135.2 Octopus bimaculoides | reverse complement strand
GTGTGTGTGTGTGTGTGTGCGTGTGCGTGTATATGTTTGTGTGTCTGTGTTTGTCCCCCCAACATCGCTTGACAACCGATGGTGGTGTGTTTACGTCCCCCGTAACTTAGTGGTTCGGCAAAAATGCCCGATAGAGTAAGTACTAGGCTTACAAAGAATAAGTTCTGGGGTCGATTTGCTCGACTAAAGGCGGTGCTCCAGCATGGCCACAGTCAAATGACTGAAACAAATAAAAGAGAATAAAAGAGTAAAAGAGATTCTGATGTTCACCTCGTTGAATTTTTGAAATTCTGAATTTTTTTCTTTGAAATTTTTCTTTTCTTTTTATAAGTTTCACTGTGGTTTACAGTAATTGTGCAGTTTTTATATATTGACATCCGCTTACCTCCTTAATTTTTTGATTTTTATTATGCTTTTAATTGTGTTGTTACAATAAAAGGCGTGTTTACATATTCGGGTAGTCAGGAAAAACAGGAAAGATAAGATGTTCACACGAAATTGTAGATATTAAAGTTCCTAAATTTCTTAGAGATATTCGTTTATATGTCCGATCAAAGAAGACTTTAGTGTCTTTGCAATTAAAAGGATGTTTACATTTCCGAATACTCAGGAAGAAATGAAAGGAAAGAAAAGAAGGGTAACATTTTCGCAGAAAATTGTAGATATTGAAGTTTTAAAATTTAGTAGTGATGATCCCTTGTTTGTCCGAAGAGAGAAAATTGTAGTGTTCTTAGAATAAAGAGGATATTTTACATTTTCGAATACTCAAGGAGAAAGGAAAGAATAGGTGTTCACAGAAGTTGTAGATATTCCAGTCTTTGAGAGTTATTTTTCAGTTGCCCTACTAGGTTGTATAGTGTTTCTGTGTCTTCAGCTGCTGATTGCTTATAGCAGCGAAAAACATGTCCAGCCGCTGTCCAAGCGGACTGCTGTCCAGGCGGACTGCTGTCCAGGCGGACTGCTGTCCAGGCGGACTGCTGTCCAGGCTTGCGCTTATTATTATTATTATTATTATTATTGTTCAGTAGTTTTATTTTTATAACGTGCTTTCACTTCACTACCGAGCGCAGCTCTGTGCGCCTTGGGTATGTGCTGTGGTTTGTTGTGGTGCTCTTATGTTTACTGTATTGAAAGTGTTTTGCGTAGAATGTGTGCAGTACCCAGTAGTGCAATTTTCTGTATGTTATATATATTTGTAAGTCCTGGTGTTTTTGTTATGTATTTGTCTGAATATTTTTTTATTATACCTAAGGCACCTACTATGATA
>NC_068983.1:62204626-62220082 GCF_001194135.2 Octopus bimaculoides | reverse complement strand
CTGGTGTGTGTTTATACCATCTTTTTTCTGTTGTTATTCCATAGTGTTGGCATAGCTTCCAGTGTGTATAGGTCCCAGCTCTGTCGTGTCTGTGAATATATTCCTTCTTAGCCAGGACTGGGCAGCCAGAGATAATATGATTTATTGTTTCTTGTCCATCTCCACATATTCTACAGTTACTTGTTATATTTTTTTTCATTATGTGTTTTTGGTAATTTCTGGTGGGGAGGCTTTGGTCTTGTGCAGCAATTAAAAATCCTTCAGTCTCTGCTTTGAGTCCTGAGCTTCTCAGCCATTGCTGGGATTTTTCTCTGTCTATTTCTTTCGCTATTATTATTATTATTAATATGCTAAAGCTAATGTATTACGCTATCAAGTGTTTAGCTGACGAAGAAAACGAAGAGCGAGCGTAAAAAAAAGAGAGAGGAAAATGTTAACGATGAGTGGTAGGGGAAAGTAATAGTTATTACGTTGTTAAAAAGTTAGTTGAAGGGTGAGTTATAGAGAAGATATAAATGCAATGTTTAGCAGAGGGTTGATGTTCTGGTGGTGAGATTAAAAAAATGCTGGTCGAGAAAATGGTAATGACATTTATATTAACATTCAGAGGCAGATAAAGCCAGAATAGTAAAGCTATGCCAGCCGATGCATTACACTGTCACGTGATTAGGGAAAGTGTGTAGTGAAGAAAAAAGGAGAGAAATTAGAGGGGAATTACATGGCTAAAAAGCATTTTGAAGTTAAAGGTAAAGAGGAAAAGAGAATGACAAAAATAAAGCATTCAGCAGAGAGAAATTTTAAGCATTATATATTATTGTGACTGACGAGAAAATAACATTTTAATATTTAATTATTTTACATCTTCTATCCACGTAGATAAATACATCAATGGGTGGAAGGTGAAAAGATATAATAAACTCATAACAGATAGAAAGATTTTTCAATGAAAGTGGAATGACTTAACAAAATAGCCGTGGATGTCAATTTTTTTTATTTATTTGTCATTCGAAACTTGTATTGTTAGACTGGATAGATACGTCATCAGCAAGAAAATTAGATACAAACAAACAGCTGAACTGAACTGAAAGGAAAATATTCTTGGTTGGCAAGCAACTTAAACCGAGCTTTGTTACCGAAAATGGTAGTGGTGGTGAGTGGATAACGAAAAGTATACATTTTTTTTATTGAACTAAATTTTTTGTATCGCCCGTCACTTATGCATGTGCATAAGTGCAATTATGTATTGACTCTTCTCTCAAAAATTGATATTTGCTTATGAAATATGGATGACGGATGATGTAAGCTAATGAGAAAAAGAATGGAACGATATAAGCAACGACGTAAAGGGAAGCATAGGGTCGAATCACTACAAGTACGGGAGCAGTATAGTAGAAGAGAAAGTATGAATTAAAGAGAATATAGTGAGTATTTAGTATTTACAACACATAAGAGATGTTAAAATGGAAATGTAAGAGAACAGCAAAAAAAAAAAAAAAGAAAACATAGGGTTGAAAGTTACAACATTGGTGACATGAATATTCCCTGTAATCATTGTGAAGCTTTTAGATTTAGAAATGCACATTTGAAGCGATGAGAGAACGGGAAGTCGTGCTCCCTCATCTATAGACATATCCAGAGGAGCTGAATGTTTTTTTTAAAATGAAAATAATGGAAAATATACAATTTCAAAAGAAACATTAATTTTTATGGTTGCATAAAAACTTGAAGCCATCTAAAAAAATTCACTTTTACCCTTGAATTTCTATGGGTACTTCTAGTTGTAGTTGTTGTTTTTAGTAGTAGTAGTAGTAGTAGTAGTAGTAGTAGTAGTAGTAGTAGTAGTAGTAGTAGTAGTTGATATTGTGGTTGTTGTAGCTGTTGTAATTGTAATATAATGGTGAATTTGGAGGAAGTTGTTATTTTGTAGCGATGGTGGTTATTTTGTAGCAATGATTGATTGTGGTAATTCTAACTATGTATTCAAAAATATGTTCTATTTTCTTTGTTCATATTTTACTTTCTGATGATGACCAAACGTTATATGAAGCCATCACTTCCTCCCCGCTCCAAATCCTCATCGTTTTGACGTCATCGTTATTATCACCGTCTTCATCAACCTCATAATCTTTTAAAGACACCTTTTGTCATACAACATATACTGTACCATTCTCTGCTCTTCAATGTATGGTGTTATAGCTGCTCATTGTTACTGACATTTTTATAACTTCTCGATGTTATTACTACGGCTATTACATTTAAAGATGATAATTGCTATGAAATAAGAGATAAAATATATAGGAGGTTCCTTCTTCTTCTTCTTCTTCTTCTTCTTCTTCTTCTTCTTCTTCTTCTTCTTCTTCTTCTTCTTCTTCTTCTTCTTCTTCTTCTTCTTCTTCTTCTTCATCATCATCAGCATCACCCCCACCTCACCACCAACCAACATCACCACCACAATTGAGCACCAGGGTCGATTTAGTCGACTTGCTCTCTCCCTCAAATTTCAAACCTTGTGTAGAAAGGATAATTTATCATTATAGTTGTCTTGTTTTATAGAATGATTTTGGTGCACAATTTAGCACTGCTCTTTATGCTTTGTGATTCTCCATTTTTTCCCTTATGGATGGGATGTAGTAAATATAAAACATTTCCAACAATTAGTAGTAGCGTTTTCGTGGTTTTTGTGGTTTTGGTTGTTTATTTGCGTGCTTGCAATCTTCTTTAAGGCACTTATTATTAGTGTACCTTAATGTATCAAACAGGCAGAACTGTCAGCATGCCGAGCAAAATGCTTATCGGTGTCTCGTTCATCTTCATTTTCTGAGTTCAAATTCCACCGTAGTCGACTTTGCCTTTTGGGGTCGATAAAATAAGTACCAGTAGAGAAATAGGGTCGGTATAAACGTCTTTATGGGCCTGTGTCAAAATTTGAAAATAATATTAAACTAATTGTTCCTGTTCTCATTCTCCACTATCTGCTTCTGTATCTTTGGATCCTTTACATATGAATAATTTCGTTATTCTGTTTTCTGATACCTTGTTAGAATCAAAGTATTGATTAAGAGATATCTTCGATGTCTTTGTCCACAGTATTCAAAAGATTAGCCGTAGTTTCTCTTTCAATGTAGAAGGACGTATCAGAAAGTTCAGATACACTATATTTTGTTGCATTTTATGCTTTGTGGGTTTTCTATTGGGAGGCTGCAGTCCTTTGATGCAATTAGGAATCTTCCCTGCTAGGTCTTAGATTTTGCACTTCTCAGATAGTACAACGTTTCTCCCAGCTGGGTCACTCTAATACATAATTAAGTCTTTCGATAACATACTGTTATTAAATCTTTCAAAAATATGCACTATAGCCATTCGGTATTTTATGTCGTATATTCGTGAGTATTTACAATCTTTTCATTCGTAAATATTGTAGTGGCTAGGATGTTGCGCTCACGATCCCAAGATTGTGGTTTCGATTTGCAGACCGAGATGATTGGTGCTTTGAGCAAAACACTTCATTTCGTAGAGATTAACACTGCGATATACCAGAGTCCTGTGATGCAGTAATTTTGTGATCTCAGTCACTTATGCACCATGGAAACAACGTAACAGGCCTTCAATTCTAGCACTCGAAATAATGCCTTTCTGTACGTTGTGCGTATTGTTTTTTATAAGACAGATTGCATGAACAGGTGTGTATAATGTAGTTTCACTAAGTAGTTATATAAAATACATTTTTGGTGGCAACTGTTTTTTTTTATATACATCCAAATACAATATTTTCTCTTGCTACTAAAGTTATACTGCTTGAATTTATAGAAAGTTTACATATTACTCTGGATATGCCTGTCTCTGTATAGCATGTTACTAATGCTACAATAATAACAACAACTACTACCACTCCAGCTACTGCTGCTGCTACTACTACCACTACTACTACTACTACTACTACTACTACTACTACTACTACTACTGCTGCTGCTGCTGCTGCTGCTACTACTGCTGCTACTACTACTACTACTACTACTACTACTACTACTACTACTACTACTACTACTACTACTACTACTACACCCCACGCTACCTATAACTTGATTTTGTAATTTCGCCCTCATCCGACACGCCAAATAAAGGGAGAATGTTCCTCATTATTATCGTTGTTGTTGCTGCTGCTGCTGTTGTAGCTGGCGTTGTCTTAAAATTTTTAACACAACGCCAGCGATTTTAGGGATGTAAGTGATAGGATTACACGTACACACATACAGGATGAGAAAGAAAGAAAGAAAGAAAGAAAGAAAGAAAGAAAGAAAGAAAGAAAGAAAGAAAAAGAGAAAGAAAGAATGAAAAGGAGAAAGAAAGAAACAGAAAGAGAATGAAAGAAAATAGAAAGACAAATGTATAAATCTGACAAAATTTTATACTCCGGCGTTAAGGACAAACGAATTTGAACGTCATCGTCGCTTTCCTCTACCATGAAAATAGGAATATATACTTACCAATAATACTATATACTCTGAAGATGATTTGTGAAAGTCTAGAAACGTTGAAGATGGATTACGCAACTTCTTTGAGAAAGATCAGCATGAAACAAGATAAAAAAATAAACAAAAAGTTAACTAATACAAGACGGAAACATTGTGGTGTTCAAATGCTTAGAATATTTCTTTGTTATTTTCAAGTAATTTCTTCTGCTCGGATTAAATTCTTTACATATATTTTTATTTTCAAGTACTTTAATATGATGCCTGCTCGGTTTCGTATATATCGTTCGTTCTGTCAGTAGTTCCCTGCATCTCATTTACCACAGCACTTCTGTTTTATTACTATATGCTATGCGCCTGTAGTATCAGTTGCTTGATTTCTTACAACGCGTTTACCAGTTTACATAATTACCATTTTCCTGTTAATGATGTTACATATAGCCGCAGGCGTGGCTGTGTCGTAAGAAACTTGCTTCCCATCCACATGGTTCCGGGTTCAGTCCCACTGCATGACACCTTTGACAGTGTCTTCTACTGTAGCCTTCGGCCAATCAAACCCTTGTGAGTGGATTTGGCAGACGGAAGCTGAAAGAAGCCTGTCGTATATGTCTCTGTGTGTGTATCTATGTGTGTGATATATGTACGTGTGCGTGATTGTGTCTGTGTTTGTCCCACCACCACCACTTGACAACCGGCGTTGGTGTATTTATTCCCCGAAGCTTAGCGGCTCGGCAAAACAGGCTGATAGAATAAGTGCCTACAGGCATATAGCGTAGTGGTTAAGAGCGCGGGCTACTAACCCCAAGATTCCGAATTCGATTCCAGGCAGTGACCTGAATAATAATAATGATAATAAACACACACACACACACACACACACACACACACACACACACACACACACACACACAAGTAAAGTGACACTTACTTCGAAGTTCCTCTTGATTAGACATTTCAGGCTTTGCTGAAAAAATTATGCTTGTTATGCATACACTTACTAAGTATACAGTACTGATTGAAGGGAAAACTTTTGTCACCGCTGCAGTAGAATCAATAAAAAAATGTTATTATCATATTTCAATATTTACGGAAGCCTAAATTGGGGTTCAATAAATGATTAATAGGAGAAACGAAATGTATGACAATATATGAGGAAACAATTGGGTTAGAATTGTAAGCGTGAATAGGAATGTGTAATATATATGTGATGAGAATTATTCGAAAGATTAAGGAAATAATGAAACACAATTCCTAAATTTCAGTATGGAAATTTTCGTTGGTAACAAATATGTTTAGCTGAAAAGGTGAAAACATGTAACACTAGAAAGCATGGTTTGAGCATATTCCCTGAAGAATATAGAGTTCTATTGAGGGCGGTAAGCTGGTAAAATCGATAGATTGCCGAGCAAAATGTTCAGTTGGCATTTCGTCTGCGTTTACGTTCTGTGTTCGAATATCGCCGGGGTCGAATTTGCCTTACATCCTTTTGGGGGATGTTAAAAGAAGTACCATCTGAGCATTTTGATCGATGTAATAGACTATCCCCTCCCCCAAAATTGCTTGCCCTGTGCCAGAATTTTAAACCAATATATAGTTATATTTCTTAAATATTTAAACTATTTTTATTAAATTGAAAATTCACCTCTTTTACGAAGTTAACAACAGTATCTGTAATTTAATCTTAAGTTAAGTTAATTAACGGTTATGTTCCTTTGTGTAATCGAAATTTATGGCATTACTAGTGAGTATAATTAACGAATTCTAATGATATGATACAAAACGTCATTAAATATAGGCTGAGAATACCTACTGATATCAATTTAATCTTTAGTTTTAGATATTAATTACATATATAATTTATCTTTATATAAAATAAAATAGTAATTTAAATACCAATTTTGAAGTTCATATTTAAAATCATCTTAAAACTGCAATAAATTGTGGGCCTTATAGGTACAATTAGAGTAGAATCGATTTAGCTATAATACTAAATTAGCTCAATATTAATTTTGTAATAGCAGTGTTCCTCGGTTTTCCATAATGTTATCAACTACTAATGAAAATGAGTTGTTTTGATTCATAATTTTTAAACCTTTAATCATTTCTGCAAGCCTATGTATTGTAAGCTTTCCTTATACACACAAAATGTCGACTTCGCCTTTCATCCTTTCTGGATCGATAAATTAAGTACTGGGGCCGATTTAATCGACTGACCCCCATCCCCCAAAATTTCGGGCCTTGTGCTTAGAGTAGAAAAGAATATTTCTACTTCACTCATTGCAATAACTTTTATCTGAACATAATAATGTAGGAAACACATGTGTACTTTTACCAGAGTTCGAAGGCCTTACTTTGCTGACTATACGAATAATTTGTCAACTAAAAAGAAAATAAATGTTAAACTCGACTTCGTTTATTGAGTCCTTTATTCGGTTAATGTTTTTGTTTTATATATAAATAAAAACATATATATATGTATATATAAATGTACACACATATATACACATACATATTGATATACATAGATAGATATATGTATATATAATTACACATACACGCATACGCACGCACACATGAGCACATATATATGTATGTATTCATATATACACACATTAATATACATAGAAGGATTGTGTATATATAATCGTTCACACACATACACACACACTCACATAAACACACGCACGCGCATATATATAAACATCTCTATAGATATTTAATTATGTATATACTCACATACGTAGAATGTATGTACTATGGAGTTAAACATATATTAAAAGGCAATAGTTGTGCTTAAACAATATCCAAATTAAAAAAAGCATTTTTACACCCATTCTTCTGTTTTTATAACATAGCAATTATGAAACCTTATGTCTATATTGCATTCAACACATGCTGACCGCTTACGATCGCTACATAAAAGATAAACAGTAGATAGTATCTGCAACTCAGTAGTAAACAGTTAAATTCATGATTCAAACTTCATTATTATACTTCATTTCTTTCAGATTAATATTCATTCTTCTTTTTTTTTTCTTTTACATATTCTATTCCATTCATATGTGAAATCTTTCGTACTTCAGTCCCATCACGAATTTATAATCTGAGTTTTGAACCTATTGCTGAGGAAATTCTGTTTTCCTTTCTTTGAGATTTATTTTAATAAAAACTATGAATATAAATAGAATATTGTTTTTAGGATCCATATCCATATATATATATATATATATATATATATATATATAAGCAAAGTTAACACAGCCTCGTTTTTGTTTTCCTTTTTTCTTCGCACATCCCTTCCATTTTTGGTCTCATAATGTTGGTTTATTCAAGATATAATATAGTCCATCTAACTTCTCGTGTATTCCTCCGACGGCACATTTAATGTTCAGAATTTGTTCTTCCATAGCTTGTTGTTTATTACGTAATTGGTCTATATTAAGAGACATATCTGACTGGCCTTTGTTTACTTCAACAAGCGTTACTGTACTATCCAGCAATCTTCGTTGTTGTGCTTTCCGCTCACGAATGTGGTAGATGGCGCGTAACATCTTACGTTGGTGTTCGTTGATGGCACGCTTTGAAGCGTTGTTTTTATTGGCCTTGTAAATTAACCAACCAGCTCTTAGCACATTAGCCGCTTCGTGTTTGATTCGTTTGTTCAGATCTGCATCTATGACGAAATCATGCACATATTTCTCGGCTCGTGTTAATTCTAGTTTCCGCGCTAAGACGGCTACCACTAAAGCGGTGCAGCCAGCACCTATGATTCCTGTAATGACAGCTATACCCCGACCGCAATATGATACGGGTACTATATCTCCATAACCGACCGATAGAAATGTGACAGCAATAAGCCACATTGAATTCAACATTGTAGCTTCTGTCGGACGAAATTGGATTTCACAAAGACGCAAACACCAACTGCTAATGAGGAATGCTATAATAGTTATCATAATAAGTACATGCTCAGCATGTAGAGACATAAAAGATTTAAAAATGAAGGCAAAATTGAAGTGGATTCGATTAAGTGCACCAAGACTCTGGGAAGAAGCATCTTCGTAAAGTCTGCTATGCAGCATAACACTTCGACACAAAAGGTACACCCTCAAGAACATGGGTAGAGCTAGGAATACATCATACGAAGGAATCTCGAAAGATAGAGCAGATGAGTTTAGAGCCCCTGAGGATATTGTGGACGATGCTAAAGAAGATTGAGGTGCAGCGTTTCCTTGGCGGTTGCTGCTCGTATAAGTGCCAGGAATCGGGTGCACACTACATATTAACATTTCTATTCCAATTTTCAGCACACGAGTCCTATCGATAGCGAGACACCAATCATCAACACAATTGTCTATGGTAAATAATTGAATGTCAACCCGATGGTAAAGAGCCAGCACCACTAAAAGGCTAACTGTGGAGATTGAAATGCCGACCTTGACAAAGAACGACATTGCTGAAGCTTTATCAATGACGGAAAAAAGGCACAACTCGAGTTCAATCATCATGAGGACGGTTCCGAAGGTAGCCAACAACAAGGAGATATCACCCATACGGCGTCTCTTCTGATAAAGCTCGCGCCGAATAGCCAAGCGCTTACCAACCGTTCCGTATCGACGGATGCTGGTAATGCTGTGAGAATTGGCCTTGATATCTTCATTGTTGGTGCTTGAATACGAACGACACTTGTGGTTATTCATGCCGACTAAAGGTATCTCAGGGTCTTCAATAAGTGAGCTCATTCCCCGATAAAATCGGAGCTAAGCAGTATTTACTGGCAAATACGTTATTTCGCAAATGCCAGTAACAATTAAGGGATAGCAATTCTTTAATCGACATATATTGGATTAAAACAATTGATAACTTATTATTTTTTATTATTTGTTCTAATTAATATTTACATAAATTATTCTCATGTTTAAACAGGATCGGTAATATATACCATTTTTCAGCAAATATGTTATTTAATTTAAGCTTCTCAATGATTTCGTTTCATATTATAGTATTGAATAACTCAGTTCATGTTCTTGGAATCCACTGCAATAATACTCCTCACTTAATTAATGAATGATTATCTCAGCCTCTTTCCCCGTTATATGCTTATACATACATGCATATAAATCGAATCCGGAGGAGGAGAAGAGAGGGAGAGGGAGGAAGAGAAACAAAGAGAAAAAAGAGATAGATAAACAGTCAGCCCTGACAACGTTATTTACTGTTTAAAATATATCTTAGCTTCAGAGCTTAGATAATCCAATATTAGCCAACATGCAGTAGAACAGAGAATCAAGATGTTTCAATATTCCAGTCTACATCAATTGTTGAAAATGAAATGTCTGAGATAGAATGGTTACTTGATGTTTGTAAAAATGAATTAACCTTTTGAAAACTGAAGATTTTGTTTTAATATTCTTTCTTCCACAAAGTTGTTTTACTATTATTTTTTACATCCTGATTGTGGCAAAGCAAATGCTTAGTATGGCATAAATAATATAAACTGTTATTTAAGTAAGATTGTCTGTCCTTGTATTCATCGTGGAACATTGATAATAATGCCATATCAATACGTTAATTAAATTGGAAGTATTTATTGATTTAATAATATTGAAATTGCTGTAAATTCGAACATTCATTATCAGTAAACTTCATTTAAGACACATGAAACAGTTGTGCTTCTCCCACAAAGGGAGATACTATTTGTTTGTTGTTCATTTCTTTTACACATAGTTTAGATTCAGAACAAAATAACGATTTCGGTCCTTTTATTTGGTTTAATTTCAGAGACAATATAGCGACTTGGTATTATAAGGGATTGTTGTTTTGTTGTTTTTGCTGCTGTTCTTTCTGTTGCTGATGCTGTATAGATTGTCACATGCATGTAATTGAACTTCATTTGGCGAATTTTCGGAACCATAAGTTCAGGTCTCAAAACATCGAGAATATGAAATATCTACATTCTGTCGCTTTGGGGTTCTAGTGCATAAAAGAGCATATCATTAATAAAATGGGGTCTCACATAGAAAAGAAGAATTATATTTGTAGAGTTTAAAAATGGGATGATTTCACATCCAATGGGTTCCAAAGGTATTTTGATAAAATTAAATTACTTCAAGGATTTAAGATGAAAAATCACGAAGTATATCGCGATTTGAAAGTTAAGTAATAGATAGAATTAAATGCAATATGGCTGCGTGTTATATTCACTGGCCAGAATGTTAAATCGATTGATTTTTAATGTCAACACAGCTGATTGCTATAAAAATTAGGATAGTTTAAATAGTTTGATACAAAAATTGATGAAAGAATAAGTTGTAATACCATTCATGGAAGCTCCGTCATATTAACCAATGCATTCTTTACACAGGCGCAAATGTCTATGACATATAGCAGAGAGAAGTAAGATTATGTGGGATAAAAATGCACTTCACGTTCGTAATGTATTCAAAAGTTATAATTACAACCGGGAATCGAAACAAATATGTGGTGGACTTGGTTCTCAGGTAATTTACCAGTTTATCACTTTACCGTGTCCGCCCACTTCAAATATAAAGTTTTAAAAATTTCAATTAATAGACTATTTTTTCTGATTTGTGTATTTGATGGATGTGCGTAAAATGCTAGTCAATATTAAGGTATATCTGAACAGTAACTGTTTGTTGTTGATATATTAAGTTGTACATCAACTGAACAATCTCCTATATATTTTTCGTTTAATCATAAATAACAAATATAAATGGATGTATAGAGAAGCAAATATTCTTTTTTGTATTCCTCATACCCTGTTTTATGTGGTCTCTCTTTTTTTTTTAGAAGCGTGACTGTTTTTAAATTGATTCTGTATGAAATAGTTTGCTTTATAGTTCTCTTTTATTGATCGGCTATAGTAACGTTGTGTCCGAGCATTCTTCCACAGACAATAACGGTTAATTTAAAGAATATAATTACTGCAATTTTCCTTTCTTTTCTTTCTATATAGATCTTGATTGTGCGCGTGTATAAATATATTTGTATTTTTCTAAAATCAGTTCAACCAGAATTGTGAAACCTAAATTATTATTCCTCTTTTCACTTCTAACGGAAAATAAGGGATATAAAAAATTTGGAACTTTGGCTAAGTGTACTTTAAAGCTTTAATTAAAATCGATTGAAGAAAAGAAAGAGTCTTCTTATTAAGTGTGAAAAATAGGAAGTAATAGAAATGTATACCGTTATATTTTTTATGGCTTAAGTATGTAATCAATTTCATTGACTTATAAACTTATTTTGTTTATGATTTTGTTTTACGTTTTTATGTGTATTTGGCATATTGTTTTCTTTTGATGGCAGAAAATGGTAAATATTTTGGGAGTTGTAATATGGAAAAACCTATTTCCAGAAAAAGCTGACGTGTTAAGTATTTGGTTCAATAGTAGAGATGTGTCCTCTTGAGGCAAATATCAATTTACTCTTGATATTTGTAGAGTTCCTTCAGTTCAAGTTTTCCATAAATAATATAATTGAATTAAAGTTCCCAGATGTGTAATTACTGAAATATATTCTTGCAAGTTTTAAATTATTCCGTTAAATTCTTTTTATTGAGGCACACCTGAAATAATAAAGAAAAGGAATGTTATACAAACGTATATTAAATACTGAAAAATTTCTTTTTTTTAATATGTAAAATATAAGAGACAAGGGGAAACGTTTGTTGCATTTATTTCATTAAAACTGGATAAAAACAAGCGTTTTCCTAAATACTAAAAAATCATTCATATGAAGAGCTAATGAAGACACCTTTACGTTGTAAGCTGTGCTGTTAGAAGTAGCACCTAAATTATTCTGAAAAAAAGAATGAGGTATATTTAATAATATTGTATAAGATGAACTGTCTGGAAAAACTGAATGATCAAAGTTAAAGAACGAAAAACTGTAATTGTTGATCTACTTGATCATGATTGAGTTTCGGCTAAATGAGAAGAATAAACATTCTCACTGAATCTGACTTAATATTGGCTTCAAAATCTATCCAAGGCCAGCAATACCTTGGGAGGGGTTATATTAACCCTAATGCTCAACTGGTACTTATTTTATCAACCCCAAAAGGATGAAAGGCAAAGTCGACTTCGACAGAATTTCAGCTCAGACTGTAAAGTCGGACGGAATTCATCTGAGCATTTTGACCGGCGTGCTAGAGATTCTTCCAGCTCGCCACCTTAAACGGAGTTGATATTGTACAAAAGAAGAAGTGAGAGGAAAATTTAGTAGACTTATAAACTTCTAGATTCCATGACATTCTGCCTTTAGATCAAAGAAGTGTCAAAGAATATATTGTACAGATTGTGGAAGCGATGAAGGGCGCGCTTCAGACAGGCCAGAACGATAAACAAATGATCATATCTACACAAACAGAATATCAAAGGCTAATGAAGAATTTCTCAAATGATATACGAATGGAATTTTAATTTGCCAACACTGAAGATGCTCATGTCAGACTTCGGAAGAAACAATACTGCAAGGCCAGATTACTGAATTCTGTCTGTAGTTTGAAGTTGTGTGAAGGTAATAACAGCAGTTCATCCGTCTTTAAGTTCTGAGTTCAAATTCCGCTGAGATCGACTTTGCCTGCTATCCTTTCAGAGTCGATAAAATAAGAAGCAGTCAAGTACTGGGGTCGATGTAATTAGACTATCCCGCTCCCCGAAATTTCGGGCCATGTTCCAATTGTAGAAGGGATTATTATTATTATTATTATTATTATTATTATTATTATTATTATTATTATTATTATTAGTATTATTGTAACTTCAAACCAACTGTCGTCTATAGCACAACTGCTGGGAAAAGTAATGTTTTAAATGTGCTATCTTATTGGAGAAAATTTTGTTTTTCTTTCCCATTTTAATAATTGGATCGTTTTATATATTTTATATAACCTGCCGTAATAGAAAGGTCTGCCTATTGACATTTTAACCTACGTATATATTTTTTTCACAAATTAATTGTCATTTGTACTGTTGTTGTTTGCTGTTCAAAACAGCTTCAAAAATAACAGAAAGAAAGAGATGCTCGATACAATGGTAGTAGGAGTTGCATTCAATAATGTAAACAAACACGCCTCCAAATTATATTCAAACTGGAAAATAGATAAAAAAACAGAGCATGTAAACATTTGAACAGATAGAGCTTTCAATTGCAAAATAGAACACAGACAAGAATAATATCGTCGAAATAACTATAACGAGCATAAATAACATCAACAACATCTCTACTGCTGCCACCACCTCAACAACATTCTATGTTTTTGCTACGATGCCACAAAGAACTCCTTGATACGGTAAGCACAAGACGAAAAGTCAGATACAGATGAAGTGTATCGAAAATATGTTACTTTCCGTAGAGAATTTATCCAGGAAAGGACGAATAGGGAGATGTCTTACATTTGTTTTAAAAGCGGTGCGTTGCTTTCCTGTAAACCTCCGAAAACAAAGTGAGAGATAAACCTGGCCAATGTGTGAAACGAAAAGTGCTCTTTTCATTGAAGAATGACATGTGGAAGCGTGTGCTATTTGCTTAAAACTGATTGAAGATGAGGTGAAAAGAAAGTGCATTTCATGGGTTACATGTCCCAATGTGTATGACAAAAAGAAACGCAAAAGTCATCATCAGAGATAGAGCTAGTGACACTGATCTTTGGTATCACGGCACAGTGCAGGCTAATGGAGCATGCGGATGTTACCCATAACATGTCCGATGGGGTTTGTATGGCTATGAAAGTTTGATTAATCTGTGAAAATTGCAAGGGTATCTTCTCTTTCATTATAAGCCCCTGTCCGAGAAGCAGTTACACCTCGTCATCTTGCGGCGATTGGGAGAAAAAGTACGCTGGGAAATGGTGGGAAACTAACACAGAAAGGAAAAGTAAAAATAGGTAAAATAGAATGAAAACTGACTGAAGAAACATAAGAGTCTAAAAGTTTTTCATGTGAAAAGACCACCATCTCCTGGGAGAATCAGAACAGGGCTTAGTAAGAGGAGCGTAATGGAATGCCTGAATGATTTAAAGAACAAGAGAAATACTTTGCGTATTGAGGAGAAGATGACACGTAATTGTACACAAAAGATACTAACTTTTACAAACTCCCAAACATAAATCCAAATTCAGCTAACAACATTTGAGAGACATTGTGGTTCACTAAAAATCGAAAAAAACTTACAATGTAGAAGGTTTGGCTTTGCTCGTAGCAAAAGAGGAAACAAACTAGGTGCGTCCTGTACTTATAAACTCAGTCACTCCCTTTGGTCAGGTATCTTGTTATTTGTAATAAACTTTTAATTTATGTTAATATATTGAATTTATACTAAAAGTTGCAAGCTGTTTGCAGAAAGAGCTCTTGTCCTATTTCTATATAGGTATTTTCCTTTATGATTGTTTGTTATGATACTTCCGAGTGTTTAACGTTCTTCAATATTTATTATGAAAATATTTCATTTCGAAATGTAAACAGATTAAGTATGTAAACTAATATCGCAGTTCTGAATATCCTGAAGTTGTTAAATATTTATTGAGCTGTCTGTGCTTCAGATTAGATCGCTAGGAATGTGCTACGCGCAACACACACACACATACACACACACACGCGCGCACACAAACACATATATATACACACACGTGCGCGTGCGCACATATATACACACGCACACACAAAAAACACGCACATAGAAAGATAGATGGATAGATAGAAAGATATATTGATAAAGATACTGATATAGAGATACACATATATGCACAGACATATATACATACATACACACACACACACACACACACACACACACACACACACACACACACACACACATATATATATATATATATATATATATATAGGCGTAAGAGTGGCTGTGCGGTAAGTAGGTTGCTTCTTAAACACAAGGTTCCGGGTTCAGTCTTCTACTGTAGCCTCGGGCCGACCAAACCCTTGTCAGTGGATTTGGTAGATGGAAGCTG
>NC_068983.1:62203325-62204568 GCF_001194135.2 Octopus bimaculoides | reverse complement strand
ATATATAGAGAGAGAGAGAGAGAGAGAGAGAGAGATGTATGTTTGTGTCTCTGTCTGTGTGTCCCCCTGCCATCGCTTGACAACCAATGTTGGTGGGTTTACGTCCCCGTAACCTAGCAGTTCGGCAGAAGGAACCAATAGAATAAGTTTTAGGCTTACAAAGAATAAGTCCTGGGGTCAATTTGTTCGACTAAAGGTGGTGTTCCAGCACGGCTGCAGTCAAATGACTGAAACAAATAAACGAATAAAAGAATATATGTTAAATAAAATGAGACAACAAAGCCAAGGCAATATGAAATTTCTAGGATATTTATAAAGACAAAGGTAGTCTTACAGCTGTTTCAGGGATATAAGGGATATCCCATCATCAGAGACGATATGAGAGAGTTAGAAGGAAATAGTAGTGTTTAATATAAGAAGTTATTTTGGAAAGGGAGAGATATAGGAAGTATAAAGGGAAGACACGAAGATAATGAAAATATCAAGAACTACGGAGGTGAACTGCTGGGGGTATGGACTGGAGTTGCTGGTCCATATATGCTTGCTAGACCTCCGCAAGATTGCGGAGGAACTGCCGGACGAATCAAGGCTGAGGATAGTGGTGGAAGGAAGACCGACGGTATATTTTCTTTGTGGAGTAAGGGGACACATGAAAGCAAGGTGTCCCCAGAAACAAGAAAAGGAAGTAGAACAAGAGAAGCAAGAAGAGGAAGCGGAACAAAGAGCGGAGGTACAAATGCAAGTAAGGGAAATGATAGAAAATGTAGGAGAAAAATATACTGTTGGAAAAAAGAAAGAAGAAAAGAGGAGAAAACGTTAATTCACCACCCAGAATTCCACAGAAAAAGAGAAAAGAAAATATAGAGGAGAATCAATGCGAACGACCAGAGATACCAAAGGGGCGAATTACGGAGGAGGAAAGAAGTGTGCAGAAAATAAAGGAAGAGAGAAAAGAGATAGCAACAACAAAGAGTAAGAGAGATACAGAAGAGGATGAGACACTAATACCAGGAACATCAGGAAAGAATAACGACGGAAAACGAGAGTTGGTGCCAAAAGGAAAACACATTCGAACGATGATAAACTAGAAAAAGAGTCTAGAGATCTAGAGAAAGATTACAAAAATGAAAAATGTAATTAGAGTCAAGTTAGCAGGGAGAAAGTGTACCGAGGACGACAGAGTGGTCTTGCTTGTGAGAGAGAGAGAGAGAGAGAGAGAGAGAGAGAGAGAGAGAGAGAGAGA
>NC_068983.1:62202544-62203315 GCF_001194135.2 Octopus bimaculoides | reverse complement strand
GAGAGAGAGAGAGAGAGAGAGAGAGAGAGAGAGAGAGAGAGAGAGAGATGTGAAAGGTTAAAGGAACTATTTGGTGAAAAAATTGAAATATCGTCGATATAAGTTCGATACGACGATATGCCGCCAGTGGTGGCATTTGAGGATATAATACAATATGTAGCAGGAAAGTTAGTGAAATATTTAAAATTTCAAAATAATGACTTTTAAAACAAAACAAAAATAAAAAAAAACGATGCAAATAAAGAATAATGAACTGTAATGTTAATATGTGATACATTCATAATTTCATTCGTTATATGTTTTATGTACCCCACTGTGTTGTATTGTCTGTCCTTGCATTGTCCCTTCTTCGTAGAGTCAATATACTCATAATACAGAAAATAGGACGTTAGTGTCTCAGAGTAACAACTTGTTTGTCTGAGTTCGTCATTTTTGACCGCGGTTTGGTTGTTGAGAGTTGTCTCTCTGGGACTATCCGTTGTTGAAGTTATTTTTGTTTCTGTTGGATGTTGTTGGGGCGACTCGTGCGTGGTTTTTCTTTTTGGCTATTGCGAATTTTTTGCTGTTTTTCTCCCCGTTGTGGGGGTGAAGGGTTGACTTTTCGTTGTGGGGAGCTGCTACGGTGGGGGCGCGGCGGATGGGAGTTTATGTGGACGATGTCATGAGAAGTGGGCAGTTGGTGAAAGGAGAGGGAGACGCAGTGGGGCTGGACCCTCCGGAGGAGACTGCCGGCGGCGGGAGCGGTGGGGCAGTGGTGTGCCGCACACGGGC
>NC_068983.1:62191239-62202385 GCF_001194135.2 Octopus bimaculoides | reverse complement strand
GCTGTAGAGGTGGGATTTGCCGCCGGGGAGGGGGTTACCTCGTGTTACGCCACTGTTCTGCGCTCCGACGGGGTGGCGCTGCTGCTCACGTGTGAGGACGGGCGCGGTGTTCGGTTTCGAGTGGGAGGGGTGCTGCCAGAGGTGGAGACGGGGTGGTTGGTGGCAGATGTTCAGGCTGTCACCGGGGTAGTCCCGAGTTAGGACCGTGGTGTGGACCAAGCATCCGGATGTGGCTTTTTGTCACTTTCGAGGACGTGGAATGGATCCCCTGGCAGGTGGAGATTGCTGGAGGGGATTCCCTCGAGGCGGTTGTTGAGGGTCATCGGCCCGATTGTTGCGAGTGTGGGGTAGGAGGCCGTGTGGGGACGTGGTGACCCGGGCATGAGCATCCTCGGAGTGGGAAGGCTGTGGAAAGGGACCAAGAAGTGGAGATTGGATTACAAATCGAAGGAAAGAAAGACGGAGATGGCAAAAGCGATGCAAAGTGTGTCAGAGACACAGAAGAAGGAAAGAGGAAGGAAGACAGAACGAAAGCGGCAAAGTGGAGTGATGGGTTTGTCAGTCTCAAAAAAAAGAAGGCGAAATCAAGAGAGCACTCACAAGGACCAGCAGCAGAAACTGAGAGGATGCCCCCAAAATGTAGGGAACCGCCTAAACTCGAGCATACACATACAGTGGAGACAGAACCAAGAGCGAAAGAATTTAAACATAAGACATTCTTAGTCTACTACGAGAATATTCAAGTGAAAGGGATTTGTAAGAGTAAAGCTGCCCAGAGATAAATTCATGGAGAAGGAAATGTATGTTCTATTGAATGAAGAAAGATACGAAATATTCATGAATTCACATGGAGAACTGGTGACTATGATTGACGGGCCGGCCTTGTACGATACCATGCCGCCCGTGGTGTTATATGAATAGTTGAGAAATTTTAGAGAAAAATATAACAGATGATATGAACAATATAAACAAATGATGAAGATGTGAACTTTTTATTTTAAAAAAAAAGGAAAAACAGTCCAAAATAATGTCTAAATTTAAACACTCGACTTCGGGGGTCGAGTGGGCATTGCGCCTCATTTTATCATTTTCATAATTTCCTTCGTTTCTTTTTACTTTTTCTTCCTTGCTCGATTTCTTTTTGTATTTCTTTTCCCCCGTTTTTATGTTCTGTATTGTCTTTGTAATGTATAACCTTTATATTTAACCCCTTGTGCACAATAGAACAACGCGGACGTTGGTGTTGCCCTGGTGGATGTTTGCGCTCTCTGAGTGCTGTTGTTTATCTTTGTAGTTACAGAATGGAATGCAATCCGATTGTGGATGACTCAGAAAAACTAAACTGTAATATGAGTGGTATTAAGAGCCGATTGCTCTTATTTTTCATTTATCTACTCTTGTGAACAATTTATTTGCCCCGCCCCTTTTGTTCATATTCCGTTTGAAGCCCATCACCAAAGGACGATGAGGTGGTAGTAATGGGAGTGAGGCCAACAATTTATTGTAGCTCCTTGTTCTGCGAACAAGCAACGTGACTGTGAAAACAAATGCGGCATTCTGAAATTTAACTATGATGAGTAAAAAGATATAGGCTGGGTTTTACGAGACAGAAGATCAAACTCAATATCAATCATATATTAAAGTAGATGTTCCTAAAGAAGGAACGATGCTCTTAGTCTTCTCTAACGTAAAATACGCTTCAGAGCGTTTTTAAGCACTCCAGTTGGCAATACATTGAGCAGCAGCCAAGAAGAGGTTGAGACTTCGTAACAGTATTCGATGGATGGATTATTTTTCTGTTTTGTGCTTTATCAATATCTCTTTTAGTTTACATCTGTGTATAATATATTCATTTAATTATTTTGCAGAATTTAAAAAGATTATTAATATGTTTTAATGTATTGTGCAAGATTTTTTTATATCTACTCTCGTTTTTATATAATTTTCTTTCATCTCCCTGTGCGTTTTTAACAGTTCTGAATATATTTTGTTATATATATGAGCATGTAACGGTGATTATTATTACTATTGTTGTTGTTGTTGTTATAGTAGTAGTGGTGGTTGTTGTTGTGATATCAGATTCTGTCGCTTGGAAAATAGTTCTTAATACAAAACAGGTAATAATAACCGTTGTTCAATAAAACCACAAGAGAATTTTGTACGATCTAGTCATTAAGTTACTGAGACAAAGATCAAAGGAGGTTGTATTCAAGTAAACAGCTACAAGACACAATTTTCTTTCATTTATTTTGTCCACAACTGTCTGAGTGAAACAATCATGGTCGTGCCTGCTTGCAAAGTGAATAGGTCTTTTAGTCACGGAGGAAATAACAAAGCTATTATAATGATGAATCAATCGCTGAGCGAACCTAAAGATATTTGTTTCGCTTTGGCATAAATTCAAGTCCATGTTTCAGAGATTACCACTAATATCATGAATAAGCGCCCACAGATTTAAAATTTAATATCAGCATCTCGTCCAAAACCGGATTAATCAAGTAGCAAGTGTAGTATAGGCCACAGGTTCCGAATTGACAAAATCCCCGTGTTATATGTGTTAGACCAATCACTTCCGATTTAGTGATTCCGCACTTGCTTTGGTACTATAAGTGCCGATAGTATAATATAGTATTTACTATCTTTAATTCTTGTGAACCTCTGGATGTTTAAGATTGATTGAATGTCGGGAATATTACGAGATCCAATACACGTTATTTGAAACAATTGATAATAATCAAATCCAATGGTAATGATAAATCGTTAGACTTACTCCATTTTAGTCGGATGCTCATCTTTTATACCTTTTATCTTTCAATTGTTTCAGTTATTTGACTGTGACCATCCAGCGGTACCGCCTTGAAGAAATTTTAGTCAAATAGATCGACCCAAGTACTTTATTGTTTTAAACTTGATATGTATTTTATCGGTCACTTTTGCGGAATTGCTAAGTTACGGTGATATACACAAATCAAGTCCAATTGTCAAGTGGTGGTGGCAGACAAACGTAAAAAGAAACATACACAGGGGTTTCTTTCAGTTTCCATCAACCAAATCACCCCCTCTCCCTACAAGGCTTTGGTCCAGCCGATGAAACTTCTCCAAGGTGCTACGCAGTGAGATTGAACCCCGAATGAATCATACTGTTGTGAATCAAACTTCTTATCATCTAGCCACGCCTGCGCCTGTATAATGTTTGTCCATCATTGTCAACAATGACCGAGGACATCAAATAAGAGATGTGGCTGAGCAGTCCGATGCTTGCTCGGATGGCTCTGCCGCATGGACTGCATGTATTTGGCTCTGAACTTGCGGAGCTCATATTTTCGTTTTGCTCCTGCGATCCTGTTCTGTTCGTAGACAGTAGCATCGCTGTTAGTAAAGCTACGTCAGGCGGGGCTGTCCTGTGCTTGCATTTCGCTGGTGTTGGGGTGGGGCTGAAAGCACGTCAATAAGGCTTTGTGTGTATCTTTGAAGCGTTTTTTCTGTCCACCTTGTGTTCGCTTTCCTTCTCCCAGTTCGCTGTAAAAGGTTTTGGGGAGTCGTGTGTCAGGCATTTGAACTAGGTGACCTGCCTGCCTGACCTGCACTCTTCAGCAATGTGTAAATGCTTGCCAGGTGATTTTCAACAGCTTTCTCAGACAATTATCTTGAATTGTCTTAAATCCGATACACTCCTGTTATCTGATGGGATGGGTTCGTCCTACGCGCCTACAACTATTAAAGTCATATGGAACTGAGTTAAAATGTTATACACATATAGAAAAATGTTGTTAATCGAAACAAGTGGAGGAGTAGAAGAATCGAAGCTGAAAATGCACAAAATTTATTAGAATTAATTAAGATTTAACTGAATTTTAAAATATAGGAAATCATTTGACCGGTTTCACATTCGATTTTCAAGACTCTATAATATAAGGAGACAGTTCACGAATTATCTCTATTCTGACTGTTATAAAACAGTTTGTTTTAAAATTAGTAATGAGGCTGAGAATGCTATCCGTCGATGTGCATATTGATTGGCCCATGTTCATGTACTAAGCTTATGTAGCAGTCGTGCAAGGTCAAATAAAATCTTTTCTCTATTGAATATGTCAAATGACAGTTAGTAAAAGTGATATGAATAAGCGATATAATAATTGTTTACATGAGCGTGTTATAGATAATTATTGATTATTATTTTGTCGAAGAATAATGTTATTAATTAGTGCTAGTTTCTCCTATTGAACATATTAAGACATATCCCTTCTTTATTAACAAGGTGTGGAGTAAGTAAGATATCGAGGTGTGAAGTAAATAAAATAGCTTCTACATGAATTTTGCTTTTTAAGAACGAGCTCAAGGAGACATTCTACAATAATTAATTCAAAGGAAAAACTGAATTGTGTATTAATGAAGTTATTATAGCCTATTCAAGGCGAAGAGTTGGCAGAATCGTTAGCAAGCAGGACGAAATGAATAACGGTATTTCGCCGTTGCTAGGTTCTGAGTTTACATTCCTTCGAGGTCGACTTTATCTTTCATCCTTTTTATCAGACCAGATATGGTAAACTTCAGTTTTTCTGAACAATATTTAGTAGTATTAAATGATGTAGTGCCTAATAAAAAATCTTTCGTTATAATTCTACATGTACATTATGCATAAAAAAGGGCCAGTAGAATAGAAAGAAATAGAAAATGAACGCGCTAATAATGTGTCATCAAAAAGTGCAAAATTAAAAAAAAAACACTTTAAAGTTCTTTAAAATTCAGTTCATTGCAAATCTCTTTTGCCCTGGAGTAGTTAATTTTTAGGTGAAAGGAAGCTTTCATTTCGATATAGCGACACTTTTTGTAATGCAAATTACTTGGTTTGATAGAATTATTGGCCAAGTATAACCTATTTCTTCAGAGCATATAAATACCTATGCAAACAAATACAGGTGGCACGAATCATATCAATGTAAAACAGCTCAGAAATTCATTAGTCTTACTGGTTTTAGTCTAATGGATCACATTATCCGAGAAGTAAAGAAATACCCGCTTTATTTTGCTTCATTAGATTAAACTTTATATACTAATACGGATCATACGGTTTTGTCTGCAAACTATGTCTCACCATCTTGTCCAGATAAAAGGTGTGTCAATTTCAATTTTTTTAATTTCATATTCTTCATCTGTTCGTTGAAATGTACTTTCTTCAAAAAATATGCTTCAATATGAAAGGGTTCTGTGATTAAAGTTAAGACAATGCTAGTATTTTGAGAGACAAATATTTTGCCTTAAAACACCAATTAAGAGTTGAATGCGTTTGCGGATTACGATGAAGACGGATTTGTTTTTAGTTTAAAAACATTATATTATCTGAAAGAGGAACTCATTTACTCCTTGCAAAATATCAGATGTTCAGCTGATGTTGATGCAAGAAAAACAATTCCCAGCAATACAAATTCTTGTATAACATTACCTAATAACAGTAATCATAAGGGATAGTGTCAAAAACATGCTCTTGAACTACTTTCTAATTTGATGAAGTTAGAAAGTAGAAAAATTAATATGACAAGTGATACTTTATATAGTTTTATCCGAGACAGAACACACCTTGTGTACTCTATAAATCTTTCCATGGATATATATTCAGACTATGCACCTGTGCAACCTACACTGCGAAAAGACCAAGGGTCATATTGAGCGTACAGATTAACAACATTAAACTCGCAGAAAATACCAGAAAAATTACGAGTGCGATGACTTCATCGATTCCCTTATTTTGGAGACACTTGAACCTCAAACGCATTCTCAGAAGTTTAAAAGCCAGAATCCTTCGCTATTATCGATAGCTTAGTTTCTAACTTGTCAAAATGTTGAAAACCTAACAAATGGGAATAGTATATCTTCATTCCCTTATCAGTGTTACTGACGAACACCTGGGACCTGGTGAAATAAGAAACTAATTTTTAAATGTTATTTTCTAGATAAATCCTTATTTTAATACTTATATTTCTTGTAATTCACAACCTCTTTATAACATGCCCTGCGGATTTAGTACTAACTGTATCAGAATCTGGCAAATCGCAAGTCATAAAATAGATACCACTCACTGAAAAGTTTCAAAAGCCAAAATGTATATGCAATTGTTTTCCATACTTCCTGATAAAATTATCTGTCTTCGTCTTATTATATTCATCTTTTACTTTATAAGAGAATGTAATTTAGCTATGCAAATATTTTAATCATTAAATAAGGCAGCTAACTGGCAGAATCGCTATCACGCCAGGAAAAATGATTAGCGGCATTTCGTCCATCTTTACGTTCCGAGTTAAAATTCTGCCGAGGTCAACTTTAACTTTCATCCTTTCGGAATCGATAAAATGAGCATCGGTTGAGCACTAGGGTCGATGTAATCTACTTACCTCTTCACCCGAACTTGTTGACAAAATTTGAAAACAATATTTCAATCATTAAATATATGCATAATTGTAAACTACAAGAAATGTGAATATTAAAATAAGAAGGCGCATGGCACAATGGTTAGAAGTAATGAGTTCTATTTTTGGACCGGGTTGTTAGTTTATATTACGTTGCTCCAGGTCATTCAACTGTAGAAATGAGTTGCAACGTCACTGTTGCTAAACTGTATCGTTCTTTGCTTTCCCTTGAATAACATTAATGGTGTGGAAAGAGAAGGCTGGTACGTACGGGCAATTACTGGTCTTCTATAAAACAACCTTACCCGGACTTTTGCCTTGCAGGTGAATTTTCTAGGTGTAATCCCATGGTCATTTATGACCGAAGTGGGTATTTACCAATACGCTATACTAAAAGTTGTTATTTTAAGTTACAATGATCATAGTACAATACTCCTATTAATAACGAAGCAAAATATTAATGCTATTTAATATAATTGGTCACGTTAGAAAAAGAATATTGTGTAGTGCGGATGAGGGGCAAATAGAGAACCGAAATTTTTTTAAGAGAGAGCCGAATCTAATGGCAGATAACTGTTCTTGAAGCTGATAAATTAAGGATAAGGAAGAAAAATAACATAGAAAATTTAAATTGCAAAACTAATATTGCATATATTTAAATAAAACTACTTTAAAATTTTATTTTAATATATACGAAGTGTGAGTCAAAATATTATCATAATTGATCGATAAATTCGTTTTATTCAAGGAGATTTTACTACGAAAATGCGATGCTGTTACGCCACTCAATAAATGAGGAAGTTGCTTAATGTTCATAATATGATGCAAGAGTGTTTTCGTTTAGTTAATAAATCTTTGGTCGCCATGATTAACCTTTAACTCCACAAGATTTTTTAAATTCTCTCTTTGTTTATTTCCTTGTGTTCCTTTCTGTTGAAGAGCGTAGGCTCAAAACGTAAAAGATTTGCTCACCTTTCCGAGCGTCAAACTAATACACATGCTTGTAGTTTATACACATGTCTTCGTCTTTTGTTTATTCTGTAAATTTCAATTTCTGTTGTGTATATATATATATATATATATATATATATACTGCTTGAGTCGTCTAAGTGACCATAAGTCAAGGAGAAGATGCACTCGTATAACTGTTGGTAGAATGAGTATATTGTATGAATTTTATAGGAGAGCGGTCGCCATTTCCATTTCCATGTCGGCTATCTCTGACGAGCATATATTATATGACTGGCTTGTTGCCAAACACTCCATTATACAACTTCACGCGATACCGATTGGTAAGACCAGCCGTGATGGATAATTAATACTATAAAATCTAGACTATATATATATGTACTGTGATATTATCAAGGCTTTATTGTCCGTATATTCGAACCCATTGAAATGTTGTCCCAGATTAAAGAAATAATAACGTTCCGCAAAAGTTACATTAAGTAGAATTTAACTGCTTTTAAATGGAGTATAAAACTAATAGGAACCAACTAACAAGAGTTATATGCACAGCATTTTCAGTATAGTTAAGGTGTCGAAGAAACTATCTAGTTGTACTTAATTTCCTCAATTTAAGCCACGAGTTTAGATCCTGTCATTTTGCGAGTCAGTTCTCACTTCCAGAATTCAAAACAATACAGTAACAATCAAGTGCCGGATCTATTTGATTAACTGGTATTTGTATCTCTCAGGCTCATCCAAGTGTCTACGTTTGAGAATCACAAGCAAGTCCAAAGCTCATCCTTTAATTTCAAGTGAGGACGATGTCCACAGCAGTGTCCCTTCCAGACTATGCGCTTGATCTCGCAACAAATAATAATAACAACAACAACAGCAACAATAATAATAATAATACTAATAATAATACTACTAATAATAATGATGATGATGATGATGATGATGATGATGATCATGATGACGATGATGATTATAATTATAAGGAGGAGGAGGGATATCTCCAGAAATAAAAAAAACTCACAGATAGTGAAATAACTGCGATCAAGCTCGCAGCGGAAAATGACCTAAATATAAGACAACAAGGAAATGAAGTATCAGACGAAGAGAGGAACTCTCCACGAGCTTCAATTGAAAGACTGCCATCTGACCAGAACACGTAAACGTCTTGAGAAATAAATTGCAATGAACCTCATAAAGATAGCGAGGAAAGTGGTAAAGAAACAATATTTCAAGACTACACTGAAGAACAGTTTCTATGATAGAATTGAAGCAGAATATCCTGAATAAACTTGCAGGTGTAAGACACACTAATATGCATGATAGAGAACCACTTCATAAGCTCTCAAATACAATCCAAAATAGAATACAAATTAAAATTGGAAACTATGTAACAAAGGTAATTATGCAAGAACTAAGACCACATCTCACTGAATTAAATGAAATTATTTACGCAGCTGCTAAGACAATTGAAACCAATTGTATGCCTCTGAAAAAAAAACAAAGAAATACAAATCCGAGAAGTATTTCAAACCTGAAAAGTAAAATTGAAAAAGCGATTGAAATAATGAGAGGTGAAATATCAATATTGAATGAACTAATCTGTGGAAACAGTGTAAAAACCAGAAAGATGAAGACAAAACATAGTTTCTCACCAAGAGTAGAACTGCTTTCAGCAAAAGAAACACTACAACAAAAAGTCCAAGCTAAATCTCAAAGAATACAAAGATTTGAGAAAAGAAAAAAACTTTTCAATGAAAATAAGCTGTTCACATTCAATGTAAAAACATTCTACAGAGAAATAGGGAAGAAAATAACCGTTGAAGGCCCCCTCACCTGCCACGGAAGTTGAAAACTTCTGGAATAATAACTGGAGTAATGAAAAGACTTACAATGAAAATGCAGACTGGATTGGACACAGAGAAGGATCCTACCTAAATATACCAGAACAAGCATGAGAAATAATCACAACAGCAGACCTAAAAAGGGTATCGACGAGGCTCATATGGATGCAAAGACCAATTCTTAATCAATCGTATATTAATATCAACTGCGGCATTTTCCAAATTGACTCACTTTCACCTTTAATTTTCTGCATAGACCTAATATCTCTTACAATTTAACTCAACAGAACAGGGTATGGATATAAAATTGGCAACAAGAAAATAAGTCATCTATTGTATATGAATAAGACGATAATGACGTACTGTGAAAGCATAGAGTGATGCCATTACGATGGAATTTGGTCTTGATAAATGTGAAAAGGCCTCTTTCCAGAAAGGGAAACTGAAGACCTCACATTCAGTAGTGTTAGATATTAACACAGTCATAAAAGAACTCGAGCAGGAACAGATAGCTCGGAATAAATGTGGGTCCTGGCATTCAACATGCAAGTATGAAAGAGAAGATCAGGAAGGAGTGTTACAGGAGAGTTCGAGCAGTCCTAAAATTCGAGTTTAATGCACGTAACAAGGTGTTAGCTATAAATTACTTAGTAGTGCCTGTTGTTATTTACAGTTTCAATGTGTTGAACTGGAATATGAGCAAAATAAGGAAGATTGACAGGAAAATCTGTAAGTTGCTGACTTGCAATAAGATGCACCACCCAAAAGCAGATGTAGATCGTCTTTATCTATCCAGAGCTCAAGGAAGTCGAAGTTTGATCCAGTTTGAAATCTCCTGCAAAACCACCACAATTGGACTGGCGAAATATCTTGAAACATCTAACGACTGAATGCTAAAGCTCGTAGAAAACCATGAAAGACGTAATAAGTTTCATTCTGTTATGAAGGAGAGCAAAAAATTTTCAAGTGAGTTTATTGATAATACCCAGGCTGAACAGCATGAGGGAAGTTCAGCAATTGTAGTTGCAAAGAAGTTGAAATCAATAGCAAAGCAAAATGCGCTCGAACAATTGGCTGATAGGTGGGAACAAAAACCTCTGCATGGCAAATATGTGGCCTGTAGCAAGCAAGATGATATAGACTAGAAGCACACACATCAGTGGTTACGGAGCTCAGGGCTGAAGGTAGAGAGTGAAGGCTTTATCCTGCTCAAGATCAGAGCTTATTGACTGGAACTACCAAATCAATGTGATGAAAAATGGTGCAGACCCAAAGTGCCGATACTGCGACGATGGAATAGAAACAGTCGGCCACCTAATCTCTGGATGTAAGCTTTTAGCACCTGTAGAGTACAAATCAAGACATGACAGAGTTGGCCAATATCCACGTTGGTAAATGTGTCGGCATTATAGTGAAAACTGTTGACAAATGGTACAAGCACCACTCTGAGGCTGTAATTGAGGGAGAAATGGAACTATTCTATGGGACTTCCCAGTATGTACAGATCGGACCATCAAGGCAAATAAACCTGATATAGTCATGAAAGACAAAAGCAATAAAGTCTATTTATTGATGGACATGAGCATACCATGTGACTATTGTATTTCGGCAAAAGAATTTGATAAGCTCAGAAAATATAAAGATCTGCTAATCGAAATCGAAAAGATGTAGCATCTCAAGACGGTTACAATACCAGTGATTGTAGGAGCACTTGGAATGATCAAAAAAGGAACTGAAAATTATTTAAGAATGATCCCTGGCCTACCATCCACGGTGGCTGAGAAGCTCAGGACTCAAAGCAGAGACTGAAGGATTTTTAATTACTGCACAAGACCAAAGCCTCCCCACCAGAAATTACCAAAAACATGTAATGAAAAGAAACATAACAAGTAACTGTACAATATGTGGCGATGGACAAGAAACAATAAACCATATTAT
>NC_068983.1:62189274-62190638 GCF_001194135.2 Octopus bimaculoides | reverse complement strand
AATAATAATAATAATAATAATACCCAGGAAACCCCAAAATGGCTGAAGTCCAAAAGATAGTGCTCATGGGAACTGTCCATATCCTACGTAAAATACTGTCTATGTGATGTCAAATTTTAAAGCAAACATAATTTTCTTATGGTTTCTTAAACATTCACTTGAACAAAACTGTACAAATCCAAATATATGGTACCCTAGGCATAACACCTACATGAACTTCTAACTTGTTGTCTCTTGAGGTCTCTGGGTGAGACTTGGATCCAACTTGTACAAATGCAAAACAAAAGTCAAACATAAAATAATAATAATAATAATAATGAGGATGATGATGATGATAAGAATAATAATACGCCCTGATGTAGTACCAGATAGTGGCTCTCATGGCTTCTGATCTTAACTGATTGGAAGTGATATCTTGTACATGGTTTTGTCTTGGTATAAAATATGGACCACAGCAAATATTCTGCTCAATACCACAGATTTGCTTATCACTTGTTTGACCGTAACCAGTTAGACATGTCCCTTAGTAACTCACAATATGTGCATCACTCCTCACAAGCAGAAGTGACGGAATATCATAGCCATGTTTTGAGAGGAATTATTTGGGGTTTGGATAATTCATCTTTGGAAACATGGGTGTTCAACATCCTTAAATAACCCTTATTCAAGGATCTTTTGATCAGGATGGGCTACTCCACCTGAAGAAAAAATTCTAACTGGGCCCCCTCCTGCAAGCTCATGCGCTGTTTATCTTGATATGTAATACACATATTAAATAGTTGTGATATATGTGCCTGGTGTACCCTTATCAGACGGTAGTCATGATGGACATACTGGGCTTCCTATATTTTACCCGTGTCACTTCGATGGCATGCACTGCTCTATCACTCAATAATAATAATAATAATAATAATAATAATAATAATAATAATAATAATAATAATGATAATAATAATACATTTCCGACATCAAAGTTTTTGTGATACGATTATATATTACTTCATAGTCAGGTGTGTTATGTATTTAAGCGAAATCAATTGGCTTCAACTGTAAATTGAAACCAGATTAAACTTGTACTTGACTCGTTTCTAGGCTAAAAATAATGTTATTTAGTTTTTAGATTTCTTTATTAGAGAAAAGAGAAAGTTTTAGGTTGGTTTAACCGGAGTAGTTTAATGGAAATTTTAAATTTATCAGTTTGATGTACTTCATATACTTCTCAAGCTAATCATACTGCCATACTACCCGTTACTTTAACTGTTTACTGTTTTACTTCATTTACATCACACAAGCCTTCTGCAATAGAATCATCATCATGACTTCCTATTCTACTTACGTATATATATATATATATATATATATAT
>NC_068983.1:62188109-62188863 GCF_001194135.2 Octopus bimaculoides | reverse complement strand
TATATATATATATATATCCCAGAAATAGATCTGTGATGACGAAGGAAAAATAGAAGCTTTGCTATTCCGATCTGTGCTAGATATTGATTTTTTGTGTTGGACCTCATTGTGTAGAGATAAAGAGAATGAACTGTCAGTTTCGATTCCTAAATGGAGCTGGTTTATTTAGTATTCTTATCTGTTTTTAAAAGCCGTGCGAGATGCAAAATCGCATATGCTTTTACTACTGAAGACATCTAAAAAAAACAATTTTACACGATAAGAGCCAAAAATGGGATTGAAAAATAGTTGTGTTTGTGATTCGTGATTCTAGCATCACTGATTCAAAATTCACACCGTGCATTTTACAAAAGTCCTTAAAAAGTCATTTCATTCACCATTTATTGCGATATGATAGTTTCATTCATAACAGTGGACATCAAGTACAACCAGTTTTAATATAAAAAGAAAAAAAGAAAAAATTACATTTATCGTTCCGTGCAGCAAAATCCACACGTCTTTTTTTTAGTGAATATTGTTTATTAATCAGGGTGTTTCCTGTGAATTAGAAAACTCCATTAAAGTGATTCTTATAAGAGAATTAATTATTCAATATATATTTATTCAAAATAATGGGCGATATTGAAATCGTTCATATTCATTTATAAGCTACATTACTTTCGCCCCATTACATATGTGCGTGTGAGAGAGAGAGAGAGAGAGAGAGAGAGAGAGAGAGAGAGAGAGAGAGAGAGAGAGAGAGAGAGAGAGAGAG
>NC_068983.1:62174312-62188028 GCF_001194135.2 Octopus bimaculoides | reverse complement strand
ATGGGGAAAGGACAGACAGACAGACAGACAGACAGACAGACAGACAGATAAATAGATAGATAGATAGATAGATAGATAGATAGATAGATAAATAGATAGATAGATAGATAGATAGATAGATAGATAGATAGATAGATAGATAGATAGATAGATACTATAACTCTGGGACAAGCTTGTAAATCAACGTAAACATGAATATTGGAAAAGCATTCGATGTAAGAATTTAGGCAACACCTACCAAAATTGGCGAAGCGAAAAAACCCAATCCTTCCCAGAAGATTTTTTTTATGAAAGAAATAAGAGGTGAATCATTGGAAGAAACGACGATACGTGCCGAAACTGGAAGCGGAAATTTCTCTTCTCCAATCGCGAAAAGTACGACACGAAGAGAAAGTCAAAACAATTGATGCAGTTATGTTTGTTGAAATTGCCGAACGAAGTGATAATCAAATTCATGAAAAACCACAACTATGGAAAAAAGACACTAAGCAGGAAGAAGAAAAATCCATAAATATGTGTGAAAAGCAGCAACAATATTTCAGTAACTATGAAAAATCCCATGGAGAAAACTTCATTATGAAAACGAAACCACAACAAAATACAAGAATACAAGGAAATCAAAAACAAACATAGACACCGACTCCAGAGGAAGCAGACTAAGGCATGGAACCACCAGTAATTCAAGAAAATATGCGGAGATGACCTCCAGCTCACCCCAAGTGCAGACTAGAAACTCATATTCGGCAATACCAAAACATAATACTGCAATAGTCAAACACATGGAATATAGAAGACAACCATCAATCCATTCTGTCAAACACCCTCGATGGATGAATACATTGGCGGAAAAGAAAAGAATGACAAGTAACATACACACAACCACCAAGCCAGAGAACCAAGTGCCCTGGTTGGATGAATAGATGGAAATAAAGACAAGTAAAATACGGACACCACAGAAACCATAATATAAATAATCATCATGAAAATTCAAGAAACCTACGATTAACGGTCAACAATCCCATACATCCTGAATGGCTCAATAAACATAGAAAATGAGAAAACAGAACCTATTGACAACGAAATACCTACAAAGTATATGAACCCATCCCTTCACCTACGAGAGAACGAGAACCCCGGTAGAGAGGATATAAATGACGAATCGATTGTCAGAAATAAATCTCACTTCACCCATTACAAGGGGAATAACAACCAATTGGACGCATATATAGACACAATTTCGAAATTTCCTCTAAGTTCACGTAAATGCAAACAGAACCTTCGTGAAGAAGAAAAGCAAGTCTTACTAACACTGAAGAATTGCAATTCAATCTTCCTAAAAGAAACCGATAAAGGAGGGGTGATAGTAATCATAGACAAAGACTACTATAAAAATAATATATTGGAAATTCTAACAGACCAAATCTACTATAAGGAAGAACCTACTATAAGAAAGACACCCGGCAAAAGCAATAGTGAATAAAATCAAAACACTAATTAATGAATGCCAAGATTCCTTCACAGACAAAGAAAAGATTATTTATGCAACTCTGTAATCAAAGAGAGCAATTTCTACGGATTACCCAAAATCCACAAAAGCCTCGAAATACAGAAACATAAACGAGCAGAGGTACCAATACAGGAAAATAGTAAGACCTATGGACCTCAAACTGAGCCCAATAGTTGCTAGACCTCAAGCACCAACACTCAAACTTAGTCATTTTGGGGATATACTCCTAAAGCCTTTAAGCCCATCAATACCCAGCCATATACGGAACGGCATAGATTTCTTCCTGCACATTCCACCTTCCGTTCCAGAAGGTACTATACTTACAAGCTTTGACGTCACCAATCTTTATACCAATGTAGATTTAGTCTTTGGTAGATTATGATGCTAATCTATAGTTATGAGATGAAAATACAATATGTTACAGCTCCGACGGATGAAGCACCATGGAATTTTGTAATTGTATGGAAGAAATACGTAATGGCGTAAAATAAGGGAATTACGTGTAACAGTAAATTATGATTTCTGTGGTAATGCAACCTACTGCTTAGTCATTGAGGATGTCAAAGTATTCATAGAGTGAGAGAGAAAGACAGAGAGAGAGAGAGAGAGAGAGAGAGAGAGAGAGAGAGAGAGAGAGAGAGAGAGAGAGAGAGAAATATGGCAGAGTTTACCAAAGCCATTTACCAAAATTCTAGGGTTAGTTAATTATAGAATATCATGTCCAACGTCGGAATTTTAGAAAAGATTAAGGTAGTTAAAACAATAAATGTGCATGGTTATTCTAGGCTGTTTAGAAATGAATTTAGTAGAAAATGGATTACTTAAAATAAAGGACTAGTGTATAGAAATAATTGAATGGACTTTATGTCAAATATAAGATGCAGCATGTTTTCTAAGCAGGTAAACGGGTAAAGCATTTAGACAAATTAGAGGAATTCTTCTGGCAAGTAATTATAGTCTTCTGTTAGCCAGGTTATACTTACCGTCATGTGAATTAAATTTTCTGAGTGATGTATGAAAAGGAGGACGTTAGGTTTTGTAAGGCAACTATCATTGGTGATATTTCCGTTCGCAATTGTAGTTTTCTTCGAAAATTTATAATATAAAATTATTCCCGCATATTTCATAGTGGGACTGGATAGCATGTAAATAGATTTAATTTTCTGGGTATTTCACTTGAGATCTCTGATAAAGCTGTAAGGTCTAATGTATACAATAAACCTAGCAAGTTTAATCTTAAGAAATTATATCTCCTTGCGGATAGCTAACAGCTTTTAGAAAAGGGTATTGTGTATTTGGCATTCAAGTAGTAAGTTAATAGATGTGATTTATTGGTGAACATGGCTCATAATCTTTTAAACGTATAGTTAGGTAATGTATTGTGAAGAGATTAAAGCGTAGAGTATTATACGAGTGTACTAGATGTAATATTAAGTTATTGAAGGTCAATAAATGACACGATCATATTAGATTTCATACTGCAATGCTTATAGATGCAACACCTAATAATGTCTAATTGGCATGTATATTCAGGAGACTCTTCTAAGGACCAAACCTTAAAATGTAAGTCGCAGAAAATAATAGTTAAATCTGTTAAATCGATCATTGTTCGTAAATATACCTTTTTAGACTAGAACATGAGTTTGTGATAGACGTCGAAAATCAGCATATAGTCCGCTGATTTAGGAAATACTGGATACCTTACAAACTGCTTACAAGGAATATGTGCTAGCCTTGCTGATATACACGTAGGGGATATAGCTCGTTATATAAAAGAATGGTTAAGTGAATATGGGAAAAAAGGTTCCAGAAAAGAAAACTATATATATTTTTACCTATATGCACATTGGTTCAGTCAATGGTCTCAGTATAGTTATTATATTCATATCTGCTCATTATCATGATACGATGTTGGAGAAGTGAATCTGTAGGCGACTGCAAACTCGATACAATATACACAAGAAATTCACCGTTTTCTTCCACGAGATTAGGATTTTACGCTTATATACTTCGGTTTAGAAACCTATACCTACGTATATGTTCATATATAGCTTTGTTTATGTGCGCATCTATATGTATGCGTATATATGTGTTTGTGTTTGTAAACATATATACGTGCACACAAACAAACACATAATAATAATAATAATAATAATAATAATAATAATAATAATAATAATAATAATAATAATAATAATAATAATGATGATGATGATGATGATAATAATAATAATAATGATGATGATGATGATAATAATAATAATAATAATAGTAATAATAATAATAACGATGATAATGATGATGATGATAATAATAATAGCAACAACAACAACAATAATGATAATAATAATAATAATTATTATTATTATTATTGTTGTTGTTGTTGTTGTTATTATTATTATCATTATTATTATTATTATTATTATTATTATTATTTGCACAGCTTCTAACGCTGGATTTGTACTACGGTGCCAGCTGTTCACTACTCGAGACCTCAGGTAACAGCCCTTATTTTTCGAGCACCATCCGGAGTATTCGAGTGGTCCGAAGCAGTGCTGTTTTCTGCAAGTTGTCCCCCCCTTATTGCAGCCCCTATTTGTTCCATGTACTTCTCAAGATTTTTACTCATTGTTCCCATGGCTCCGACAATTATTGGTTCTATTACCACCTTTTTCATCGGCTACAACTGCTTAACCTCTCAAGCTATCGACTTTTCTCTCTTTCTTATTGCATACCTTGTTGTCAGCTGAGCATTCCATATCTATGATTCAGCATCATTTGCTTTCTTTCTCAACACTATGTCTGGTTTCTTCGCGTGTTTTAGCAGTGGCCACACGGCATTTTTTTGTATACCACCCTAAGCTGTTTTATTATTGTTGTTGTTATTGTCATTAGCATCTTCCAAATTTGTTTCTATTTCTTGGAAAAGGAAAAATTAAAAAATAGAAAAGTAAACAAATAAAAGAGGGGGAAACGAAAGCAAATTTACAGCGACAATGATCTCTTCAATACGTTTGACGTACCAGTCAAGACAATCTTTTGCATTTCCTGCATGGATGGTTGGCCAGGAATCATTCTTAAATGATTTTCAGTTCATTTTTTGATCATTCCAAGTGCTCCTACAATCATTGGTATTGTAACCGTCTTGAGATGTCACATCTTTTCGATTTCGATTAACAGATCTTTATATTTTCTGAGCGTATCGAATTCTTATGCCGAAATATAATAGTCACATGGTATTATCATGTCAATCAATAAATAGACTTTATTGCTTTTGTCTTTCATAACTATATCTGGTTTATTTGCCTTGATGGTTCGATCTGTGCATACTCGGAAGTCCCATAGAATAGTTACATTTCTCCCTCAAATAAAACCTCAGAATGGTGCTTGTACCATTTGTCAACAGTTTTGACTTTATAATGCCGACACATTTACCAACGTGGATATTGGCCAACTCTGTCATGTCTTGATTTGTACTCTACAGGTGCTAAAAGCTTACATCCAGAGATTAGGTGGCCAACTGTTTCTATTCCATCGTCGCAGTATCGGCACTTTGGGTCTACACCATTTTTCATCACATTGATTTGGTAGTTTCGGTCAATAAGCTCTGATCTTGAGCAGGATAGAGCCTTCACTCTCTACCTTCAGCCCTGAGCTCCGTAACCACTGATGTGTGTGCATCTAGTCTACATCATCTTACTTGCTACAGGCCACATATGTGCCATGCAGAGGCTTTTGTTCCCACATATGAGCAAATTATTCAAGCGCATTTTGCGTTGCTATTGGTTTCCCCTTCTTTGCAACTACAATTGGTGCACTTCTCTAATACCTGGGTATTATACATAAACTCACTTGAAACTTTTTTGCCCTCCTTCATAACAGAATGAACCTTATTACGTCTTTCATGGTTTTCTACGAGCGTTTGCATTCAGTCGTTAAATGTTTCAAGATATTTTGCCAGTCAAATTGTGATAGTTTTGTAGATTTCGAACTGGATCAAGCTCATTATCATCTTTGCCATAGAGTTTTAAGAACATAGAATGTTTTTGCATTGGATGTGAATAGCTTATTCTGTTTGAAAAATGTGTTTCTCTTCTCAAAACGTATTCTTTGAGATTTTACTGGAACATTTTGTTGCAATGTTTCTGCTTTTTACATTGTTTCCACATATTATTTCATTCAATGTTGATATTTCACCTCTCATTATATCAATCTCTTTTTCAGTTTTACTTTTCCAGTTTGAAATTATTCTCAGGTTTGTATTTCTTTGTTTTTTCAGGGGCATACAACTGATTTCAATTGTCTTTGAAGCTGCATAAACAATTTCATTTAATTCAGTGAGATATGGTTTCAGCTCTTGTATAATCACCTTTGTTACAGAGTTTCCAATTTTAATTTGTTTTCCATTTTGGATTGTATTTGAATGCTTATGAAGTGGTTATCTATCATGCATATTGGTATGCCTTACAAGCTTATTTAAACTTTTCTACTTCAATTCTATCATAGACTCGCTATGTTCTTCTGTAAATGTGTAGTCTTCAAACATTGTTTCTTTACCACTTTCCTCGCTATCTTTATGAAATTCATTGCAATTTATTTCTCAAGACGTTGGTGTGTTCTGGTCAAATGGCAGCCGTTCAATTGAGACTCGTGAAGAGTTGCTCTCTTCGTCTGGTTCTTCATTTCCTTGTTGTCTTATATTTAGGTAATTTTCCGCTGCGAGCTTGATCGCAGTTATTTCACTATCTGTGAGTTTTTTTTATTTCTGAGGATATCCCTCCTAACATTTGCTAACTTGTTTTCGTCCAAATATAGTTTGCTGTCTTGATTTCGTGTTCTCCATATTTGATAAGCGTGTGCAGTGTGTTTCTCTTCATTTGGTTTGCCTAATGCATATGAATAGGCGTATATTAACTTTTGTATACTCTTGTCGGGTCCATTTGATCCTCTTATAGTTTTCTTTCTGTGGTAGGTGTCATGGTGGACATGGAGGGCTCGCGTTGGGGGAGTTTCCGTTCAAATGAACATCCAGGTTCGTATTCAGAAAAGAGTTTGTGCCAATGGGTGACCTTTCGACCCCATACTGGGTCTTTCTCTCTCTCTCTCTCTCTCTCTCTCTCCCTCTCTTGGGGGACGCGCTTCCAGATTAACCTTAGAATAAGCGATTCGCTGTACTGCTGTAGTTTTCCTTTGTGTTTCGTTAGACATATTTGTGCCATATTAAATTTATTAGTATCGAGCCCAGTATTGTAGCAGATGTAGAGACGGTTGTTGTTATTATTATTAATTTTATTATTATTATAATCATTAAAACAGCTTGATTTGGTCCCATGCAGAAACCTAGTGTGTCAGGCTTTCTCTTGCATGAGACAGAATTAAATTGCTCTAAATAATATGTAACTCCTACTGAACATGTTGGGTTCGTCTTCCTTTCCTTCGTATTTACTATTGTAAATACACACACACATGCACACACGCGCAAACACAGACTTGCGTATATGCATCAGTATGTTTACATATGAAAGTTTATATTGTCAGATGCATAAACATATATTTATACCATTTCTAGATTAAATTACGCTCACTCATTTTTCCTTGGACTTGGAACCTGACGTTTAAAATAGAATTTAATCTACATAATAGGAATCTAATTTCTTTAGATTCATACCATAAAATTAATTAGCATTAATATACCTTTGTCTATATGAAGGAAATAAGGAAGTATAAATTGGAAACAAACCTTCAAGACGCGAAAGAATAGAAAATAGAGAAAAAAAGTGTTATAGAAATTATGAGAATAAAATTGGAATGATGAAATGATACGCATAAGGCTATAAACAAATAAAACAATTGAATTTGAAAGTAACCAGCTACAACTAACTGATCGATAAGGAGATCAAAGTCAATCAAGATGAAAGCAGCAAATTCACATGTCCATAAAGTGAAACTTATGAGTACTCGCCATTAACAACAATTCCAACAAAAAAGAGAAAAATAATAATAACAAATATAATAAAATAAAACATCCAAACAAGCAATCAAACAATTGCAAGGAAAGTATGGAAGTTGTAATACCTGAATAAGTAAGGGAAAAGTTAATTTAAAAGATTTTTGTGAGATTTAATTATTTGCTTTATTAGACAAGTAAAATTCTGGAATAATCTATTTCCCATAGTTCTAAATAGCAACTCTCAAAATAGCGGCACAAGTTCGTTTCAGCTCAGTACGGCATTACCTTTTAATCAACAAGCTTTTTACTTTGCAGTCCCGCTTTCAAATGCTCTCATATCTCTTGACTCTCTCATCGTTATTGCCGTCGTCTTGTTTTCTTGTCGAAAAAAGGCAGGTAGATAAAATGAATTTGCCAGTAGTAGTTGAACAACAATTCCAATGATGCATTGTGCTAAGATAGGAGTATAATGCATTGTACTAAGATAGGGGTATAATGAGGCAATAAGAACCGGAAGCCTCCAACCATGATGAACCCACGATAGCACTACCATATGGTGGTTTGGTATGCTTGAAATAGCAACTAAATATCAGTTCATTTGCAGCCTATACACATCATTTTGAATTAGAAGGCGGTGTGTAATTTAACAGTAGCAAAAACAGCCGGATATCTTCTCTTGGACGTCTTCTCTCATACAACGTTTTGATACCAAGTGTCTACCGTACATTCTTTAATGGACATTGATAACAGAGGTTAAGCCTATGATTTAACAGTTCTAAGACCGATTCAAGATATAATAAGTTCGGTAATATCCTTGTATTTATCATTTTATTTTACTTGAGATACACTCCTCATTGATGCTTAAATATTGATGAGGTCGTTCACACCTCACACGCCGTGTTTAATAACATCATTCAGAAATTACATCCAAACGCACATTCACACAGACACATATATACATGTATGTGTGTGCATGTGTGTGTAAACACTTATATACATGGTAAAGAAAAAACGGGATAGGGCACGTGAGTGTGTCTGTGTGTACGTGTGTGTGTGTGTTCTTGTATGTGTACGCAAATGTATATGAGAAACTGTGCATGTGTGTGAATGTGTGTGCGTGAGCAACTGTATTAAATCCCTCATCTATAAAGGTCTGTAAATAAAACGATAGGAAATCGAATTGGATGCCATAAAACGGGGAATAAATCTTCATTTTTGTACTAGGTTTCGAATTTATAGGAAATTATAGAGCATGAAACGAGAAAGTTATTTGAAATTTAGAAATATCTTAAAGGAAATTAAGTTATTTGTCATCGCCAAAGGAATTATTATTCAATACAAATCTGCCTACAAATATATGATCACTTCAACAGCAATATGGTTAAGAAAAAAAAAAAAACTAATATTTTCTTTCTTTCTGTAACTGATTTCCTCTTTTTTCCTTTTATCATACGGAATATCTACAATCTTATGAGACGATTTGCATAGAAAGCTGGCCATCCCTTTTCAACTTTTTGATCCCTGTCTGCAGCAGGGGAGTATATTCATTTTATTGAATATGCTATCTCAGTAAATAGTCATAACCTTCTGAATTATGCCTTTTACCAAAGATCTTCAGATAGCGGTCTCTCACACACTAATAGGAATACAGATACAGACATAGATATACGTATATCCATACATATGTGTAAGTATGTATGTATATATCATGTATGTATGCATGTATGCATGAGTGTACATACATACATACATACATACATACATACATACATACGAGCGGTACCTAAAAATAACCGGAAACGTTCTCCGCTGTAGTTCAGAAAACAGCCAACAACGACGCTGTTATGAGTAAAACACAAGTTGACGAGTAATTTTCACGCTTTAGGAATGATCACTTGTCACTTGAAGACCAATCTTGTTCAGGGCGGCCGTCGACCTCCCGAACGAATGAAAACATGATAAAAATTCATGGAATGAACTCGGAGGACCATCACCGAAGAATTGACAAATTTGTTGATATGAGTGTTCTGTCCTGGAGCTCCTGCCAACAAATTTTGAGTGAGGAATCGCGAATGAAAAGAGTTGAAGCAAAATTTATGCTTCACTTGTTCACTGCAGATCAAAAGCAGTCACGACTGAATGCGTGCCGTGAACTGAAAGAACAGTTGAAAACTGATCCTCACTGTTTTCGAAGGTCACTCCTGGTGACAAAAGCTGGTGCAATGTAATTTGCAGATGTGGAAGAAGTGAAGAGAAAATTGATGGAGGCGTTAGAAGGCATCACTTCGCAAGAGTTCTAGCACTGCTTTGAACAGTGGAAAGCGCACCTGGACAGATGCATTGCGTCAAATGAAGAATACTTTGAAGGCGATAAAAGTGTAAACATGTAAAACTAAGTGAATAAAATAATATTGCAAAATTCCAGCTTCTCTTAGGTACCCCCTCTTATATATAGCTATATATACTTGCATACGAACATATAGAAATAATATATAGAGACAGAGGATACCTGAGTATACATACTTGCATGGATACACACACACACACACACGTGTGTGTCAGAGTGTGTGTGTGTGTATCTTATGCGTGTGTTTAGGACTGCGGCATTGCAGTTTTGATTTCCTTGATCCGTCGGTGCGTTCTATTCTTGAGTAGAATGCTTCTTCATTTAACATTTCTCTGCCCAGGTAATGTTAATTTGATAGATGGAGTGAACTAATGTACAGCACAAAGTATTCGGTGACTCTAAACAAAGGTTGTTTAACAAGAAAATGCGGTGTCATCTTTCTCGTACTCGAGAGACTTAATGTGTCCTATCTGGCCAATAAATATGTCCTCACATATTTGATTCACTGGATCAGATTTCTGGTTTTATAATCCATACTTGTGCCTACTCTGAAAGTCGCTTTTCATTAATGTCCAAAACTTCGGTCGGATATTACGACCGGTTGAGCTTTTTCTCAATAAAAATGAGTTATAAGAAACTATAAAATTAAATTTAAAATTATCCCGCCAAAATAAAAGAAAGAAACTTTTTAAACCATTAAAATTATAGTCTTTCCAAATTAACACTTCCTGAAAATACTAGTGTCAGATCAAATATTAATAAATCAGGTAAGTCTGCAGTTAGATGCTTCCAAAATAATGATGTAATGGTCATCAAACAAACATAAACGCGGTGCAGTTGTCATAATGGATACCGAATGTTATCGGGATTTAGTTGTCGATCAGTTAAAGGATACAACCTATCGCTTTGAAATACCTACAAATATAGATCGTCGCGCTAAGAAACAGCTTAATCCGGTTTCAAATCATCGTAACTCACGAATATGTATGTGACTGCATTACCAATTTTGAACCAAATCCCAATAGATTTTATGATCCACTAAAAATACATAAGTGAAAGGAAATGCAAAATATAATAAAGAACATGAAGGTGAATACCTCAAATTACTAAAACCAAAGGATCTTAAAATTATACATATCATAGCCGGTCCAGTATGTTTTACCTATTCCCTATGTAATTTTGTTGGCATCACTTTCAAACTATTATATACCAACATACGAGTTTCATTTAGAATGACATTGATTTCTTGTCACATGTTCCTGAAACTACAAATTCGTATTCGTTGTTGGTTCGCTTTGGTGTAGAAAGCCTCCATATAAATATTTCACAAGACTTGGGAATAACAACAATTAAATATTGAATTGAAAAACATTGAGAATTGGTTCACAATTTATTTACAATACATGTCATTTTACTAACTGTCGGCTTTATCCTTCAGAATAACACCTTTTTCAATGGTAAAAATTATCTTCATTTTAGAGGCATGACAATGGTAACAATGTTTGCACCAGCTTATGCAAACTCAGTAATAGGATACTTAAAAAAACGGTATCAAAGAGTAAAGAAAGACTATGGGGCTGGCTTTAGAAATTCGAAATTTCTTCTGCGTATACTAGTAATTAGTTATGCATAATTGACAAGGACGACGATGACAAGGACGACGACGACAAGGACGACGACGAAGTAAAGAGGGAAAGAGAGAAGTCAATCATCAGAATGCTACCATTCTGTATGTAGAATTTGAATTTTGTAGAAATAATATTGCTGAGAAACGACACTAATTTTCTACAGTAATAATACTAGATTCTGTAGATCAAAATTGGTAAAACACGACTTCTCCTGATTAGGAGAATATTTGATATGTACTCATGCATTGAATACATATTAAATATTATTAAAACTTGACCAATATTTTTCAAGTAATGAATAATTTTCCCCAAAACAATGATATAATATGACAACTTGGAACTTATTGCAAAGATTCATGATAAACAACATTAATTTTGTCTTCCCATTCAGGGGTCAGTACAATTTTTTCTATTTTCTAACGTCTTTCTTCCCCTCTCTCTCTCTCTTGCTCTCTCTCTCTCTCTCTCTCTCTCTCTCTCTCTCTCTCTCTCTCTCTCTCTCTCTCTCTCTCTCTCCCGCTTTCTCTCTTTCTGTTGATTGTATTCAACAGTCACCATCACCAGTACCACCACCATCACCACCACATCTGCCACACACCCCATTCAGACTTCTGAAGCCAACATCATCAACTCCTTTGACTTCGCCGCCTTCCCCTTCACCATCACCACTGTTTTTCACATCCTTTACTATCAGCGTCATGCTTGACCGCCTCAGCTACCACCACCACCACCACCACCATCGTCATCACCGTTGGCCCCGCCTTTTCACAACTACAGCTCATACTATTACGCTGACTCTAGAATAGTGAGAGACGAGGTCAAAGTGTGACAAATTGACACACAGAAATTCGTTTTGGCATTTATTATTATAGATTCATACATACAAACATACATACATACATACATACACGCGCACACGCACGCACACACACACACACACACACACACACATATATATACGTGACCTGATCAATAAGTATCCGGACTGTTACTATAGTAACGAGGCTAAAGCGCGCAGAGTAAAGCTGATTGGCACAAATTGACCCTACACTTTGCTGCGCATGAGCACTAATTTTTAACGGTCTGGTTCACATCCGCTGTTTACAGCAGTGCTTGGGAAGAACGTGTGTAGCGTGTGATCGTCACATTGACCATGACAGAGAAAGTTGAGCTGAGAATCTGCATCAGATTCTGCCAAAAGCTTGGCGATACCTGCTTAAATGCCTAAGCAAAGTTTTAAAAGACGTTTTCATCGTTCTCAACATATCAAGGAGAACTTGTGCAAGTGAAACCCGAGTGTCTTTTTGGCCAGTTGAAAGCTGTTTTCGCACAAACTTGGCTAACATGCGGTTCATACCCAAATCTTCAGTGACAATGGACTGGACTGAACCGTAACTAATCTGCACATCCTCTGATAGCTCACGGATGGTGATTCGACGACTTCCGTCAGAGCTGCACTCACAACTATGATGGTTTTTTTTCAGTTCTGCTGGTTACTGCTCTCTCAAAACGTTTGTCACATTTTTTCGACCATCTTCGAAACATCTGAACCACTCGTAAATTTGTGTGCAGCTCATATGCTCCTCTCCATACACTTTCTGCAACTTTCTGTAGAGCTCTGAGCAGTGATTGCCATGACAGCTTTGTCATGGTCAATGCGACGATCACATGCTACACACATTCTTTCCAAGCACTGCTGTAAGCAGTAGAAGTGAGCTAGAATATCAAAACTTAGTGCCCACACACATCAAAGTTCAAGGTCAATCTGTGACAAGCGGCTTGATTCTGCGTGCTTTAACTTCGTTATCATGGCAACAGTCCGGATACTTATTCATCAGACCTAGTATATATATATATATATATATATATATATATATATATATATATAGTGTTGTATTTGGGGATGGTCATGTTGCCAGTTTATCCAATGAAAACATACGCACAATATATTTAGTGTTCACTTCAGCTTATTTTAATTGTATTTCGGCCAGAGTACTTTCGTCACATTTCTAAGACCTCATCAGTGGTCCTTTGCTTTCTTCTTCTTTTTTGTGTCTCTCCTTACTAACGATCTGCAATTTTGTTGTATGTGCCTTTATTTGCGCATGCGTATAACACTGTGTGTCTTTATTTGCGGATGCGTATATCCCTCTGTGTGTGTCTATCTTTAGTGTGTGGGGGGAATGTGTATGGTGCCTGTATTGTCAGTATCCGCAGATTATTCACGTTCATTTAATTTACTTTTATTTATTTTATTCATTTGTTTTTATCTACTTACTTTTTC
>NC_068983.1:62169864-62174284 GCF_001194135.2 Octopus bimaculoides | reverse complement strand
TATATATATATATATATATATATATATATATCTGTATACATGTATATCTGTGCGTGCGTGTATGCGCTTGTGGGAGGGTGCGTGCATGTATGCATGTGTATGTGTGTGTGCGTGCCTTTGTGTGTATGTTTGCCCCCTCCACCACTGAACAAGTGTTGGTTTGTTTACGTTTCTCTAGCTTAGCGATTCGACAAATGATGCGATACAGTATGTAGCGGACTTAACAATCAGTACTGGAGTCAATCTATTCGATTAATGAACACCTTCAAGGAGTACCCCCAGAATGGTTACAGTCTGATGATTGACAGTAGCAAAAGATAAAATATAGCAATATATATTTTCATTTTATTGCATTTATATGTATTTCTTCTAACTAACTTGTAAAAGTTCAGAACTATATTTCTGCTTTGCATTGTCCAGCAATGGACACTCTGTTGTAGGCAAGAAAAACCATTATTATTGATGCAATTTATACTGTTTTTGCTGAAGTGAAAATATGTATATGCATAGGATTGTAGTTATGTTCTTCTGATATAGCCATTATTTGGTTGCCTTGAGAGACCTTTTACAAATGCTAATATAGAATAAAATATAATATCCATAAAAAAGGTGCAATTCTATAGCTGTTGTATGTGATTTCCACACACCCAGGAATAGAATACTATTACTAAATGGCTAGAGGTTCAAAACTGTAGTAACGAGCGTTATACTGAAAGGGAAAGCTTCCAGCTACATTATTATAACACATTTCATCAATTTTTATTCTTTTGGGAAAATATTTCTCTAGTATATGATATTTCGAATTCATGTTTGCTACAATAATGCATATACATGTTTTCGTTTTTGCTTTTTCTTCTTAATAGAATATGAACATTCATGCAACAAAAGTTAGATATTTTGTCTAAAATACGTGACCTAACTTGCTGCCCAGACGAACTTCATATCTAATTGTTTGAAGTCAAGTTGACTGATGCATATTTTTAAAGTAGTAAAGCAATTTCTTTACTTAAGCAGGAGGAATCGAATTCACAAGTTAAGGTAATTCAATTTCTGATATCCACATATTCCTCACGTACAACTGTGGATTAAGTAAAAAGAAGTGAATATCGCACAGAATCAGTAAAGTTAAGATGCTTTGCCAGTACTTAAAAGCTTTTGTACGTGAGAGATAGAAGTAAATTTGATCAAGTTAACTGAGTATAATACTGATAGTAATGCGCTGTTATCAAATACAGTACGATGAAATTGAATATTAAATGGTGTAAATCGAAACCAGGAGGGATATACAATAAAAGATCCTATACAAATATTTGGTGTTACTCAAATGAAATGAAGCATGGCATGTCACCTTATTAATCGAAAGACGCAAGACAAGAAACTGCTTTGTTATTGAATACTACGATTTCTGATTTTTTTCAGCTATATTTTTGAAAAGGCTTTGCGAAACCTCGCACAAAATTATGTAAATAAAGGTTGCAAAATGGGATGTCCATTGTCATAAATTAAAATAGAAATACATAAACTCGTAGTCCTGTGCACAAATGAGGACCATTTATGTTTTAGATATAATCACCAAATCATATAATACGACCACTCAAAAATGAAGGACACACTGAATAATGTAGTCTGAGATATGCTACATCTGGAAAGGTAACAGAATGTTTATCTGCGGAATTTTGTTACTCATGGGTATGCTTGCTTGATCAAGATGGCTTGTGGCTAAACAGCAGTAACAACAACAAGAACACTTGAAATATAATTAATCAATTATTGAATGTCATAAGATGAAAACTGCTAGTCCTCTTCTCCGACCTCGTATATATATATATATATATATATATATATATATATATGCAAATATGCATGCAATTATGTATAAATGTCTATGTGTGTGGGGGTGGGGTATATGTGTGTGTGTGTGTGTAAATGTGCGTGTGTGTATAAGTGTGCGTGTGTGTTTGTAAGTATGCAGGTGTATGTACAGGAATAGAGGGAGAAAGAGTGTGTGCGAGGAAGAGAGAAAGAGAGAGGAGAGAGAGAGAATTAAAGAGATAAGTATGTGTTCATGTATTTTAGGGCGCTACACACGTTAGTATATATGATATTCACCCTACATCGAATGAAGATGTTATTCGTTCACTAATTATCTGTTATCTATATATTATAGAAAAAAGTTTGCTAATGTTTTATAAATACAAGGAATAGTTTTATTCATCAAAGTATGCACCCATATTGTCAATACAATTTTGCCATTGCAGCGGCAGCTTGTCCAGTCCGGAACTGTAAAAGCTTGGCAATCTAGAGTCAATAAAATCTGTGAAGGCCTGTTTTACAGCATCGTCGGAATTAATTTTTTTTTCCTATCAAAATGTTTTCCAAGTTCAGGAAGAAGTGGTAGTCACTGGGGACAAGATCATGTGAGTATGGTGGATGATGGAGAATTTCCAACTCCAACTCCTGTAGTTTCCCCAATGTCATTTTTGCGATGTGTGGTCTGGCGTTGTCTTGCAATACAATAGGAGTGGATCTGTTGACTAATCTAAGCTGGGGTTTTTTTGTTGTTTTTTTTGTAAGTTTCTGCATCATTTGGTCCAGTTGGATTCAGTATACTTCGGCTGTGATTGATGAGCCATGTTTAATGAAATCATAATAGATCACACCTGCGCCAGACCACCAAACACACACTATCAGCTTCTTTTGAGGCATTTTGATTTTTGGACTGTGTTTTGGTGGCTCGTCTTTGTCCAACCATTGTGCTGAACGTTTACAGTTGTGGTATTGGATTCATTTCTCATCACATGTTACAATTCGATTAAAAAATGCTTCATTTTTATGACGAGAAAGTAGCACAGTGCAGTCTTCCAAACGTTGCTGTTTCTGATTTTTATTGAGTTCATGTGGAACCCACTTATTCAACTTTTCACTTTACCGATTTGTACTAAATGAGTCAATATTGTTTGCTTGTTAACACCAAACAACGATACTTCATGGGCACTTTGAGATGGATCTGACTCGACGGTGGCTTTCAGTTCGTCATTACTCACCTTTGTTTCTGGTCAACCGCGCTGCTCATTTGTGAGGTCAAAGTTACCAGAACGAAATTTTGCAAACCAATTTGATACTGCCTGCTGCATAAGAACATTACAATGAAATAGTCCATTAATATTCTGAGATGTCTGTGATGCTGTATTTCCAAGAAAGAACTCATATTCAAAAGTGTACGATTTTCCGACTCTAAACAAAAATAGCACAAAATACTTATAAAGCGCAAAATGAGTTAGAATAAAGAAACAGATGTGTCAGCTTTCTAACAAAAAATATTGTCAAAATATAATAACGGCGCAAAATCAGCAGCTGTCAGTTTACCATATACCTTACTACAAATTTCATACTTGACGACCAAGTATACTAAAAACCATCAAGATAAAACAGCGAGCTGGCAGAATCGTTACCATGCCGGACAAAATGCTTAGCGGCATTTCGTCTGTCTTTACAATCTAAGTTCAAATTCTGCCGAGGTCGACTTTGCCTTTCATACTTTCGGGGTCAATAAAATAGTACCAGTTGAACACTGGATTCAATGTAACTGACTACCCCACCTCGGCACCAAATATTAGTACTTGTGCCTACAAAGATCAAGATAGCAGTTTGTAAAGATATTTGCAAGTTGTTGAAACACCATAGATAGACTGCTGGAATTGTGTTTAATAAATCACGCTGTGAGATAATAGTATTCATTCTTGCTACTGTTTTTTCGTTAAAATAGATCTTGCGATCCACACTTTTTTCTCTCTAGCACATACACACACATACGTGCTCGCGCACATAAACATATACAAGTCAACAGAGACAAACAGACAAACGCATAAGCATGAGTCAAAACAGTCGAGCTGTTAATTATACATATAGTTATCAATTATACTTTCATCAGAGCACGACGGAAACTCATTAAGTTACCTGACACATATGAATCCATCTTCTATTTCGTCCCTGTTTTAAAATGACGTATTTGTCGTATCTTAGCAACTCTTGTGTTGTTATCCAAAGAAGGTGCGCAGGCATTTGTCGTTAGTTTAGAAACCAATAATTACATTTTAGACTTTCTTGCTGCAAGACATCCATAAATATATTTCCATATGAACACTTTATTCTATATTAAGGTTTAATTACCAGGATTTAATTAGGCAAGCAGCAAAATGCCTAGAAAATCATGTTTTTATTTAAATTTACTATCACATCCACATACATAGCCATATATCACGTAAGATCGAACGAAGTCTCAGTGTATAACATGTATATACATTTTGATTTTACTCTGTATTGACTAAGTCATTTGACATTGAATCCGGTGATATACCTGTGCTTGTGTGCTTGTGTGTGCGCATATTTATGTATGTGTAAATATATATATATATATATA
>NC_068983.1:62168100-62169465 GCF_001194135.2 Octopus bimaculoides | reverse complement strand
TATATATATATATATATATATATATCTGTCTCTCTGTGTGTGTGTATCTATGTATGTATATATGTCTATACATATAACTATGCATATATACATACACACACACACACACACTATATATATATATATATATATATATATATATATGTGTGTGTGTGTGTGTGTGTCGTGTGTGTGTGTATGTATGTATGTATGTAATGTGTATATGATTGTATATATTCAAAGACACTCTCTTATTAATATATTGATGTGTGGCTTCATATGTAAAATAATACATAACATATTCCAGGACTGAAGAAAGCCACTATACAGCAATATATCGAAGTCACCGTTTACCGTTTAGCTAGTAAAAGTGGTTATTCTCGTACACATATATATGTCTTTGTGCGTACTGTGTGCGTTTGAACAACTCTGTGCACACACATATAATTCTTTTGTATGTGTCTGTGCTTCTGTATATTCTTCTATGTTTTAAGAAGCGGGTGTAGTGTAATTGTACTTGCGTATACTTGCTAATCTCAAAATTGTTTTTCTGACGAAACACATTTAAAGACTGCACTAGAGTGAGCTGTCTAAAACAAACTAAAGGATATACATTTGCTAAAAAGAATATATTGTATGTTGCTTTTAACACCGTATCCTGTATATTATTCACCGATATAGTGACACATAGTGATTCTTTTATCAATAATATAGAAAGTACGGACAGGGTTATGCTTCACTGAAGAAGTCTCATAATAACAAAAACGTCTGGAATTTTCGGCCATGCAGGCTGATATTAGATTAAATTAACATCTGCCATTGAACATTAAACTAATATTCATTTAATTATCCTTACCAATTAAGTATTATATTTATTAGTTTTATTCCTGACTACCTTCAGTTTCATAAGAAGTACTTGATTTATTTTTGGCATCGATGGCGTCGTTGTATAATACCATCAATGATTACGATGCCTTGTGATATTTATTCATATATGCTATTGTATAACAAGGTAGAGTGTCTTATTAATTTGCCAGTGACGAACAAACTGTTCTTCGCTAACGAGATCTAAAATGAGAGAAACCTGTTCTAACTTATCCTCTGTTCTGGCCAGAATCAGAGGTAAACAATATAAACAAAAGTAATACTATTAAATAATTAGATTTCCGCCCTCAGCACATTAAAACTTATGGTTATAAGTTCATTAATATAGCAATAATTTAGGCTTCTTGCCAAACAAAGACAAAACTAAATCTCGGACTATATTTACACGTGTGTGCATGTATGCACGTATATATGATATGTTAAGAGATTGAGGAAAAGATATATGTGTGCGTATATAAATATATATATATATATATATATATATATATATATATATATATA
>NC_068983.1:62160866-62167630 GCF_001194135.2 Octopus bimaculoides | reverse complement strand
ATATATATATATATATATATATATATATACGACGAGCTTCTTCCAGTTTCCGTCTACCAAATCCACTCACAAGGCTTTGGTCGGCCCGAGGCTATAGTAGAAGAAACTTGCCCAAGTGGGACTGAACTCGGACCATGTGGTTGGTAAGCAAGCTACTTACCAGTCTAGATTTTTGGCGTAAGCATAATAATTTTTCGTTTCTATATCTTTCTTTCTTTCTTTCTTCCTGTCTTTCTTCCCTTCTTTCTTTCTTCCTTTCTTTCTTCCCTTCTTTCTTTCTTTTTTCTTTCTTTCTTTCTTTTCCTAAGTAAGACCAGGTTAGTCTCACCAAAGAAAATTACATCAGTTACGTGACACTAAGCTATATAAAATACTATTTTTTTTTTATTTTGCGTCTATACAAGCACGCCGAAACAAGCGTCCGTCAATTCGCGAATGTCATTTAGTGTCCAGTGTGACGTGGTTTTGCTGATAAAGTTTAGACTTAAAATGTTCCTTCATGTAAAGGGCCTGGAAGCGAATGTCTTCCATGTCCTTATGTACAGTAGTGACTTAAATATAAATGTATAAGTCGGTTTTTTATACATATATTTTGTATGCTTAGTGAAATTTATGTGTTCCATTAGTTGCAATTAATTTCATACAATATATTAATAATAATTCAAGATCAATATTCTTATCTTCCTGATATATGACTATAAAATGATATTTTCTGTTTTTCTACTTCTGAATATGCATAATTATTTTTGGTTATGATCTGCAAGGAAGGTAGTAGTTAGCAGAGGAGGCGAAGGTAAAATTATACAAAAGAGAAAACAAATCTCAGAAGGAAACATCTACCATCACAAACAATAGAAAATATCATAATAGAGTAAAGAAACTCTACTTGGTCACTTGACGTGCTGAAATTAGCAAACATTTTTCTCTCAAATCACACTCTATTCTCTTCGAGAAAGTGAAGGACATTTTGATCATTTTAGACGTACTCTAACATAAAAGGGTACTCATGAGTGGAATACCTTTGAACGTAGTTCTGCTCAACCAAGTCTCACCTGCATTTAACAATAATAACAACCGAAGGCAAAACACTTTCAATATTGACTTGTTAAACTTTGATATATGCAACATATAGTCGAGAGGAACTCGTCTAAAATAGAATCATGAAAATTAACGTGAGTTTCCAACGGATAATATTATTTTACTTATCAATTACAGAACGATATAAAATATTTTAGAAAATCTAAGAGACTCAACGGGGAATAAACTGTCAATGTGTTTTATGCCTTTTGTTATAATCATAAATTTATATATCTCATATATCTCATAAACAAAATCATTAAATTAGACAAGTTAGCACCGCACGCCTTCTTACAGTTTCTATTTACTTGCAAACAGAAGCTAATTGGACCACACAATTTGATAAAACCAATATATCCACTATCAATTCAGCTTTATATTGGTATTTCTATCATAGAATACGATATCTGTCAATGTGAATTTATATCTAAAATCCAGCATTCAATATACAAAGACACTACACTATACTACAAAATGAAAGCATGAGAACAGTTTCGCTAATTCTTATTTTACTCATCAATATTTATCTTTAAGAACCAAAACCAAACTAGGTAAAAAATATACTTACGTTCCTTTAGAAATGTCACGATATGAATACTTTGCAAGAATGGTCAATGGGCTGGAACACGTCAATAATTTGAGTCTGGAATTTTATAACTCTTTCCATAACAACATAAAGAATCTGAAGTAGAATGCGCAAATATATCTTTTATAAGTGATTCATGTGTGTGTGCCTTTCTGCGTGTAAGCGGATGCACGCGCGTGTGTATTTGTGCATTTGTCAAAATTTACAACTTCTTGCACATACAGGAACATACATATGCTCGCACCTGCACGCGTGTGTTTGTTTCCCCTACGTACGTACATATCATCTCCTGATTCGTCTGCATTGCTCAAATATATGTCAATGGCGACTTTCAGATGTTTCTCTTAGCTCATTTTTATATCAATTTACATACACACACACACACACACACACACACACACACACACACACACACACATATATATATATATATATATATGTATATATATGTGTATATATATATATATATGTATGTATGTATATATGTATGTATGCATGTATGTATGTATGTATGTATGTGTACATGTATGTATGCATATTAAATTTTAGTGATGGAATCTTTATTGATATCAAAAGGTAATCTTTATATCCAACTTAATATTAATGTACTGTTAAAGCGCTGAATAATAATAATAATAATAATAATAATAATAATAATAATAATAATAATAATAATAATAACAATTATTATTATTATTATTATTGTGGTTCTTGTTGCTGTTGTTTTTGTTGTTATAAACAAGTATGCAGAAGATCTGATACTGTGATTGTGCCTTTTCCTTTGCAAGAGGAATATACCTTACGAAATACTCTTTCTCTTCTTAGTGAAAAACGATGTTTTTATATATATCGTATCTTCTGTAGTTATTTTCAATATTCAATTTAATTTCAGCTTCATTTATTTATTTTTTCCACATGTAAGAGATGTTTGCCACATTTCGTACATTCTTCACTTAAGATTTAAGACCACACGAAAGAATAGTTTTACAAATCAGAGGAGCCAAAAATGCTAACCCTGACCATTAAATTCAGTATGGAAAATAATTGCTAAGAAAGAAATCAGTTCTTAACATTTTTATTTTTCTACTTAAAAGAGAGAGAAAAGTCTTGCTCGGAAGTCTTCCTACTATCCACATAGAAAAAGAGCAGGCTATAACGAAAAAGTAATGAAAATCAACACGAGACAAGCGAAGCTCATTAGAAAACGGATAACGATGACTTGAGTAGAAATTTCTTTGAAGACACTTGTGAGAGAGACTGAACACATTTGGAGACACGTGGGTGGCCTCGGTAGCTATTGTACACACACATGCACACACGCACACACACGCGCGCACACACACAGACACACACACGCACACATGACGCACACACACACACACACACACACGCGCGTACACACGCATGCACACGCACGCACACACACACTCACGCACACACACACACAAGTACACAAAACTACGCAATAGGTGAAATATGATGCTTTTTATATCACATGCTTTTGCCATTCTTCCAGTATTTTCATGTATACATACACAGTGCACATACATGCACACACCACACATAATACACATACATACATATATACATACATACATACATACATACACATACATACATACGTACATACATACACACATACATACATTCATACATACATACATAGACTCACATACATACACATAGATAGATAGATAGATAGATAGATAGATAGATGGTTGAAAGAATTCTAAAATAGATGGTTGGAGGGGTTCTAAGAGGACAAGTTCCTCATGCTCACTTTCTTATGTATTGGGCCGGTACTGTATACCATTGCCTAACACTTGTTTCTCCAACTTCGTGTAAGAACGTGAGAAAACAGAAAAAAAAGCGAGGAGTGGCTGTGTGGTAAGTAGTTTGCTTACCAACCACATGGTTCCGGGTTCAGACTAAAGCCTTGTGAGTGGATTTGGCAGACGGAAACTGAAAGAAGCCCATCGTATATATATATGTGTGTATGTGTGCGTGTGTGTGTATGTGTGTGTGTGTGTTTATGTCTTTGTTTTTGTTCCCCCAGCATCGCTGGACAACCGATGCTGGTGTGTTTACGTCCTAGTAACTTAGCGGCTCAGCAAAAGAGACCGATAGGATAAGTACTAGGCTTACAAAGAATAAGTCGATTTACTCGACTAAAGGTGGTGCTCCAGCATGGCCGCAGGCAAATGACTGAAACAAATAAATAAATAAATAAATAAATAATTAAAAAAAACGAGAAAAAGAAAGCTTGGAAAGAAGGGAGATTTGTGGAAATGCAAGCGTCTCAGCAAGTTTCTAGTATCTAACTCGAGAACACCAACCTCTCCAGAAAAGACATAGTTTCACAAACTTCACTTTTCTCGCGAACAAGTGTCTGTTCACAACTCTTATTTCTCTTCATTCCTAGATTTCCTTTCTCGTTTTATTTCTTTATTCTTGGTTTTTCGTTATTATTCCCCGTTCTTCCCCGGCATTCTCAATTTTTGTCAAATTGCAGCGATGTTTATTTTGAGTCTGAAAGATTGCAGGGTGGTACACGCTAAGCAAGCTCATCTAACTATTGTACTATTCGAGTATGTGTAGATTTTCATGATTAAATTCTGCGTTTATTAAATGAAGTCTAATTCACGCTGGATGGAAGACTTTCCGTCTTGATCCTACCATTTACGTAACAGTACACAATATAGGTGCGAGTGTGTGTGTATATTACTTGTATATAATTACATATACATACATATATACATGTACACTATGTATGTATATGTGTGTATGTATGTATGTATGTATGTATGTATGTATGTATGTATGTATGTATCTATGAAGTTAGCTGCTTCCAAATAAATATATTTCGCACTACACTTTATATTCAATGAGATGGATACATGCCAGTGTTTAATACTAGGGTACAGATTTACTTCGGCTGGTTCTGTTTTGCCCTTACCTTTTGTAAAGCCAATTTTCATCTAAAGTCCAGGTGTTTCCGCTAGTAGAATATATTATTTTTTATTCATAATTTATTTCTTATTTATCGATCCTGCTCTGTATAACTGAACTCCTATATATTAAATATTATTCATGATTTAATTATTATTAATTCTTTTCTATATTTACGTTTTGGTTTCTTTAGTACTTTAAACCGATTTATATACGATGTCATTTTTATTTCTATTCAATTTATATTTTAAAATTTAATACCTATATATAAGTGTGCGTGTGCGTGTGTGTGTGCGTGTGTGCGTGCGTCTGTGTATGCGTGTGCGTGTATATATATATATATATATATATATATATATATAATATAAGTAATTAAATATAAGAATGAATATTAAACTAATTCTATGTAATTTTTTTTCTCTGTCTCTATTGTTGAAAATTTTGGTATATATTCAATATTATTCAAAATTTATCCTTTTGGTTATAATATTTTTCTTGATAACCCTAAATTAACATCTTGATTTAAGGACTTCCTTTACCAAACCTCATTATAGCCAGTTACTTTATACTACTTGACAAGTTTTATGACTATACCCACTATGATTCTGTCAACTCTCTCATGCCCTTTCCTAACAGACACTGCTCCCTAGTCTTAGATTTTGATATACAAAGATTTGATAAACAAGGCTATAAATTAAAACCGACCCAAAAATCGGTGACAAGCTAGGACCCTAACACATTTTTCTTCCTGATGTTTTAGAAACTTCTAAGCTGATGTGAAAACAAGATGGACTTTGTCTGTCTTCTAACCCTCTTAAAGGATTTATGTAAAATTATAGAAATGTGTCCGAGTGATTAAATTAATTCTATTTATGTATTTTATTTATTTATGCAGCTGTGGATAGCTCTTCATTTAAATTGATGTAATGATTGCATTTTTCAATAAAATGGAGCGCTTGAAACTGTCGTACTGCATCACCACTGGATATCCTGTTGCTTCTTTTAATTTTATATAAATATGTATGTATATATTTACAAGCATACATAGACACATAAATGTAGTATGTGCCTGCAAATATCCGCGTGTATCTAGATAGAAGGACAGACATAGAGACATTTGCGTATATATGTATGTACACAGAAGGAACTGTCAGTGAGTGTATCTGTGCGTATTCGAGAGTTAATGCGTGTGATCTTGTGCGTGTAGAGGAGATTTATACCTTAATGTTCTTGTGTATTTGTATGTCTCCTTTATATTGCTTAGATTTTGGTCGCAATCAATAAGAATAATAGTGACCAAATTTCATGGGAGAGACATAATAGGAATAGAGTTGAAAGTGGAAATTAATAAGTTTTATTACAGACTACGATACGAGAAAACAGTAATATGATATGATAAAAGTAATACCATATGAAATAAAATGGTAATTATGTTCTTAGAAATATATGTTTTTGATTTGGGATTGAAAACATTTCTTATCGCATTTATTAGAAAGTACATCGTAAATCAGTAAAATTAAACTCTTCCTCGTACTACTTTAACACACACCTTCAGTTACTGAGAAAGAGTAAAAATGATATTGTTATACTTCTGTCAGTGTACTCTTCCAAATTATGATTTATGAGTCAATTCATGTGACTAATTAGCTCGCTTTCGCCCATATGGTTGCACTTTTATCTACTATTGTAGCTTCGTTTAGGGGTTCTCAACCATTTCTTTTATCTATGGACCCCCTTGATAATTATTATATTCTGGTAAATCCCCATAGGTATCCCATGTTTACAAAACTAGTTTTATAGATACTTCTTTCAAAATTCCTATTTTGTTTTTTACATTAACATGTGTAGGTTAATCTATGTAAAATGCTAGAGAAAGAGACGTAGCTGTTTCTTGAAATACATATCAATGCATTCGTCAAGTGCAAATTTTTTCAGAGCCCTTAGAATATTATTTTGGATACTCGATTTACTATTTTGTTGCGTGAATCCTTACCCCCAAATCGTAAAAAAGAACCTCAGAGGCCATCTGGACACCGGTTGAGAACCATTGGTTTAAACCATACGTTGTGAGTTGAATTTGTAGATAGGAAGTGTTCAGGTGTCGATGACTGTCGTACATATAATATGTGTGTGTGTGTGTGTGTGTGTGTGT
>NC_068983.1:62158409-62160831 GCF_001194135.2 Octopus bimaculoides | reverse complement strand
TATATATATATATATATATATATATATATATATATATGTATGTATATATATACACACACACATACATTGGGGAGGGAGAGGTGTGTAAAAGGATTTCTTGTCAAGAATTTGATCGAACAACTGATCAAGCTCAATGCACCAACATACACGTGGTTCAGTATTCCAAAGAGACATGCACCCTTAGCTTAATATTCAGGTGAAATCAGTATGATACAGTGCTACCAGGCTGGACCTTTGTATATACCTGTACAATTCAAGTGACGAAATTCCCAAAATTTACCGATACCTACCTTCGCAGACCTTGGGTTACAGGAAAGCTAGTCAAATAATCGCGCGTAAGATGCCGCACACTAAGATTGAAGCTTGGACATTGCAAAAGGTACATAAAGATTTTAACCATTCAGTCATACTCACTTTTCTCTCGTCATCAGCCTCTCCTCCCTCTCTCCTCTTCTTCCACCCCCTCCACTCTCTCCTTCCTCGCTTTCTCTCTCTTTGGTGTGTATCCCATATTTAGCAACATATACATCATATCAGATACTGGAAAATATTAAGATACATAGATAACGTTGGCCATATTCTGTCACGAGCAGCTCGCATGAAATCATCTTTATGCCTTTGTAGAGATTATCCTGAAACTTTATGGCTCTATTTGTTCTGCTGAAAAATCTCATAGAGAGAACACTTTAAAAATAGGTCTTCAAAAGGTTAACAATGTAAGAGCTGTAGTTCATTCCCAAGGATTTACCAACCATAAAATAAGATCTTCCAATACATGGAATCTACATAAAGATTTAACAACAGAAGCATTTTAGTTATTCTTTGTCTTTCCCCACTTTTTGTCTTTTATTTTTATTTTCCTTGCATATAAAGTGTAATAGGTATCTTGTTATTTTGCTTAAATCAGTCATGGTTCTCTTCACACGCATGCTTCAACTGATTAAATAAATATGTAGCAAAAAACAAACGGTTCATGTCAAATGATAGGCCATTGAATGCAATACATTCTTTAGCTAAGTAAGGTGTTCTGCGTTCAAATCATTTCTCAGGCCACTAGTTTTTTGTTTTTTTTCATCTTTTTGAACATCCGTGGTGTGATATTTGAAGTATGCCACACCTTATCGTTCGATGTAGGGGCGATTAACCAATAACTAGCAGACGGTCATGTTCTTATCAATTCCAAACGGTTTTATTCTTATCAGCTTGAAAAATAGCGAAATAAATTAATGCTTCGACCAGGAAACCCTGGGTAGGTGTATTTCACATGTTTTTGGGGATTTCATTATAACATTATCTTTACACTCTTATCTGATTGAGTGTTATTCTACGTGTTGAACCCATACCATACAGTATACACAAACACACACACACACACACACACACACACACACACACACACACATATATATATATATATACATATACATACATATATATATATATATATATAAATATACATATTATATATATATATTTGTGAATTAAGGCTACCATTGGTTTTATGTTAAGAAAAGCAGGCAAATATTCTAGTGTTTTAACAGTTACTCAAGCCGATTACATGGAGGAAAGGTATTCGCCTCTATTTTGGAAAACACAGTTTCGTTTAGTTCGCGGACATTCTCGTGAATTCTCGTGAATAAAACGATGAATCAATGGATGCTACCCTTGGGTGGCATCTTTAGAATGCTTGGCTCTCTTGGAATTGTCTTTTAGGCAAGCTGTTGTGTGGTCAGTTTATATGCATTATTTTATATTTGCTTTGGGTATGGTGTTCGTATACTTGTGTTCTCAGGTAGTTCGTCATTGGGGCATATTTCTTGTGTGTGTGGAGTTTGTGTGCGATGTATTTTCAAATCTCGCATTCAGGAAAGGGGCTTTTCTGGTGGGATTAACGTTACAGATGGTGGCCCTTCTTTGAAGTATTTGAAGTATTTACACTCAAATACTACAAAGAAGGGCTGTCATTGCAACGTTAATCCCATAAGGAAAGCCCCTTTCCTGAATGCGAAGTTTGAAAACACATAGTAAACAAAATCCACGCACAGAAGTAATATGCCACAATGAGGAACTACCTCAGCACACAAGTATAAGAATACCACACCCAGAAAAAAAAAATAATGCAAACAAATTGACAACACAACAGTTTGGCCAAGTGACAAATCCAAGAGTAACGTCTCTTGATTCACGAGATTTTCATGAGAATTCACGAGAATCTCCGCGAACTAAACGAGACTGTGTTTTCCAAAGTGGAAGCGAATACTTTTCCTCCATATGATCGGCTTGTATAATTGTTTAAACACTAGGATATTTTCCTGCTTTTCTTAACATGAAACCAATGGTAGCTTTTACAAATAAAGAAATTATATCCACCAATGCGGTATTCAGCACTCATTTTTATCGTTCGACATTTACATATATATAT
>NC_068983.1:62155524-62158386 GCF_001194135.2 Octopus bimaculoides | reverse complement strand
TGTGTGTGTGTGTGTGTGTGTGTGTGTGTGTGTGTGTGTGTGTATGTGTACCAGATGAGAATAGAACAAAAGAGTCGGTTACAATTTAAAACTTTTTTCTGTTCATCTGATGTTCTTAGATGACCATGCAACCGTCTATGTAGCTAGTATGCACAAGTGAAACACGTGTAACTATAATGTAATTTATGATGCTTAAGTAAAATAATGCTTTTCTAACGGAATCTCCAGTTATATTTTTCTCCTGGGTACACACTCTGCAATCTGTTCAAATGTATATCATACCAAACGAAACTCTGAGTACAAATTATGTTTAAAACCTGCTTGAATGTTGGGCACATAGATTTACGTGGTGTTCTTACGAAAGGCTAATGACAATTATATCTCATTCCAAATCACAAGTTTTTAATACACACACAAACACATGCACTCATTTATAAATATATGTTGATATATGTATGTGTGTGTGTGTGTGTGTGTGTATGTGTGTGTGCGCGCGCGCGCGCGTGCATGTGTGAGTCTTGAAATTTCAGCCGTTAAATAGGCTTTCGAAATAAACGCCGAAAAGTATGAATCTAAATTAATGACAGGTACGCACACTGAGAGAAAGAACAAGTAACATGGTAAATGGTTGATTCTGTTTCTTTTTGTAATTTTTCTTTTACTTATATTTAATAAACATAAACCTATGACATTTTGCGATGTTTAATGGCATTCGATGTAGTTAGAAATTTACTTCTTTTACTCGTGTTACACATATATACATATGACAAGGTTTACAAATGTCTTATTTTGAAATGGCATTTAGAAAAAGCGTACTTCCATCTCTCATCTCTTAATCATCGCCTAAGTGTATTGTTCACAATATATATATAATATATGAGTATATGCATATATATGTACATGTATGTACATACCTTCATCTACATGTATATATAGATGCATATCTGGGTACATGACGTTGCATAAAAACATGGACAAAATGATAAACAAGGTACAGAAAACACACAGGCCACATAGAGAACATTTCCTTCATCAGCTGCCACGTTTCGAAGAGTTAGAGCAGGACGCATCGTTACAATGGCTCTTCCCACGGACACAAATTAAATTTGTTCCATGTAGGAATGTAGTGGCGGACAGAAAACAAGACAGGAAAACGAAACAGTGAAAGAAACAAACAAAAAGGCTATACGGCCAGACGTGAAAAAGTATGTGTATATTAAACGCTGTGAAGCACGAACTGGAATGAAACGGGACGAAGAATGTTCGTGTGTGCTTGGGGAGGCCAAGATATGAAAAGAATTAGTAGCTGGACACATGTGACCAGCGAGGGGTAGGGAGAAAGAGTGGTAGAGGGAGAAAAAGGGGAGGAAGTAGAATATAAGTGAGCAACGAGAGAGAGAGAGAGATAGTAGAAAGGGAGAGGCGAAAAACAGTAGAAGGAAAAATGAGAGGGGGAGATAGCAATAAGGATCTGTAGAATTGTATCTGAAACAACCACTCGGGAACTTCGCCTACAAGACCTCAAAATAACACTCATTGAACGTTAATACCCACCTGCTCTTATAAACCATGGAATTAAACGTGCCGAGAAATTGGACACAAACACACTAAGGACAACAAAACAAAACACGCCTCACATTAAATCACTCCCACACATACCCACCCACAACCCCAGAAACAATGAAGCATACAACTCAATTATACAAAATCTCCCTCTGCTCATTCAAGACCCGAAAATGGACGACATCCTAAATACACATAAATTCCTCAAATGCAAAAGACAAGACAAATCACTCAAAAGACTCGTAACAAACGCAAAACTATACTCAATATATACGATACCAACAGTTAAAAATGCAGACGACCTAAATGTGGTATATGCCCATACCTAAATGAAGGCTCGGAATTCACATTCTAGCAAGGATAAAAATTCTCAGTTAAGACCAACTTCACATGTGCTTCCCAGAACCTTATCTATGTCCTAACCTGCTCAGATTGTGGTCACAATTACGTGAGCCGAACGAGCCTTACTTTGAGACGCAGAGTCATGCTGCATAAAGAACAGATACGTTTTCCTCAATACAGGCAGACAGCCCTGAGCGAACATATCGACAGATGCGCAAGAAATAAAACGTCGAATTTCCATATCTTTCCGTTATACCAATGCAAAGATTTAATCTCCTTACAAGAACGCCTAAACAAGGAAAACCTGTTTATACAAAAGTATAGACCACATCTTAATATAAAAACTTGACCACTTCAAAAATAATACTGAGGAGTTACTTGTCCCCCTTACCACATGTTGCCTCCCTTGCTCCAGACTCATTCTTATTTTCTCTAGACTCATTCTTATATTTCAAGCATCCAAAATGGCAAGACCCCTTCGGCACAAGAATTAATAACTTCACAATATCGCTTTAAAAGCTAATTTAAATAACAACAACCGGTTGGATATCACGACATCCGTAAAAAAATGTATATATTTTTTTTAAATTTCTTTATAAAAAGATATTTAACTATGCGAAACGAAGACGAAGGCATTTCTCTTTGACTGTTTATAAATGGTTTCCACATATTTTCACCCCTATATATATATATATATATATATATATATATATATTGATAAACATACACTACACATACGGTGGGGTGCTGAAAATCCCCTGGCTTTAGGGGTATTGTGAAAGACCTGGTTGGAGCCCCAACCTTCCGAGTTCTTCTATAGGGGCTTAGAAAAACTGAAATACATCTGCAATAAGTGTATGAATCTGAGAGGGGAATACGTTGACTAAAATTATAATTGATAGGCAATGGGCTAGTGGGGGTCATGATGCACCGCCCTTGTGATTTGCTTTAATGGGT
>NC_068983.1:62140007-62153966 GCF_001194135.2 Octopus bimaculoides | reverse complement strand
CATACACACACGCACACATATATATGCAAGCATACATACATACATACAAACATACATACATATGAAGATCGTTTATTCCTCAACACTGCTTACCACTGATAATAATATTTTTTCTGGACAAGCGGTCCACGAGCGCAATCAGTCACAGATGCTGACTCTTCTAAGATAAAGCTATGCTTTTAGAATCTGTCCAGAATTATCTGAGAAAGGTTGAGGTGACCGAAACACGCCTGGGAATCTGCTAACGGAAGACACTGAACAAGAGGCGAGAATTTTTCTCTATGCTAACTGCAGTAAATTTGCTTCTAGTTCTTGAAAATATGTCACAAACGTATTTTAACTAACCTAATGTTTACATACAAGCACAAACACACACACACTCACACATACATACACACAGAGTACACACACACGCGCGCGCACATATATATATATATATATACTATTACACATACATACACATGCTTGAAATATATATATTGAGTGCAGAAGCGAGCTGCAATCATCTCTAGCAGACGACGTGTCTAGTATTGAGGAGTAGTAGAAATAGCCCGAAACCAGAACTGATCTACTGGTCCCGTTGCTAGGAGAGGGTAGGAGTTTGCTACCTCGCTCACAATTTTATCTGATGCAGCTGTGCATCGTTAACCAGCTAGAGGAGATGTCCTCTTGGAGTTAAAAAATCGCAGTAGAGTCCGCTCGAACGGACAGCCAAGTTAAAATGGCTACGAATATTACTTGTCAAGACAACTATTGCATTGATCTCTTAGAGATATATATAATGTGTTCTATTGAAATGTAGTAACAAACATGAAGATTTTGTTTCGTTGTAGTAAATATACTAATTTAATCCCCAAATAACTTGCAGACGTGCAACTCAAAGATGTGTACAGACACTCTAGAAACTTTGTGCCAGGGTGTTGTAGTGCAATGAGGGAGGTATTGGGCAAGTTGTCTTGTGCGGTGGTATGAGACTTTAGACACACGGTGATAATATCGAGAGGACGTACGTTCGTAGCATCATATGGTGCACTGCCTTTAACTTTTCAGATTTTGGTCAAAATATTTGAATATTTGCCATGCAACCAGATGGCACTACTCCGGTCGTCATCTTATACTCTTGTGTATATAAATAGTTGCACTGATCCCGATACAACTGGATATTCAAATATGTAATATGCTTACGCTATTGATGTCATCCATAGTGAGGAATAGGGCAGGTAATCATATTATTCATGTGCATATATTTGTTGTGGAAATAAGATATCCTACATACCTGTATCGAGTAAAAACATTTCGTCTAAAATGATAACTATGAAAATATGAAGAAATATAGACTGTTGTTACTGCCACTACTACTATTAACACCGCACACTCATATCTTTGAAAATTAATCTAAAATTGACGTCTGTTTGAATGCACACAGCTGAAAAACAATTTTTAACACAATTTAAGAAGACTTCTAAATTTGCGAAGTTGTGTATAGAAAATAGACCGTTGTAAGAGCTGACAAAAAAAAAAGTGTTGATAAAAATTATTGACGATATTGTTATAAACAGTATGAAAATATTAGATAAATGATATTGAAAAATCAATAATTCTCTGTATAAAACTGCTATCACTGCAAATTAGCGATATCAAGAAGATACCTGCAGAGTCATAATGAAATAAACTAACATAATCCAACAAGAAGATTAACAATACCAGAGGAAGACATCTAACAACATGAACTATAGAATCGGACAGCAAGGCACTTATTGTTATTGTGCATAAAGTAAACAATAAGCTCCACCATGCACCAGATATATCATACGACACACCTTACTAAAATTGTACTGAGATTCAACACCATAGCTCTTCAGAGAACAATGTGACAATAGCTTGAAGATGACAGTAACAACAAAGCATCAACTGCGGTTAACCTGTACACTTGTTTGATACATGCTGGTTTTATTTTGTTCATAACCTCTTACCCATATCCAATATAAAAAAGGCAACAATAACTGTATAGCAAAAGTTCCTTCTGAAGAAGAGGAAGATCTAATAATATTTGGATTGAAGGATTCATGACGTACTTTGATTACAGTGCATATGTTGTGTATTTTGTGTATAATTAATTGAATTGTGATAATAGCAGCGAAGAGTCACAACTTGAAATCTTGAACTATAGAAAAGTCTTGCAAACTTATATTGTTACACTAAAGACTTATCTGAAAAGTTCCTGGAAGCTGGTTTTGCATGAAAATTCCATATTTTTGAAATTATTTAAACATTTTCTAACGTAGCCAAGCGTACCAATAATTATAGGTAGAAATGAAAATTTATAGCCTGGATAGATACGTTGCAGTTTCGAAACACTTATCCATAAATATTTTGTTATTGATTTTGAAAGGAATGTTCACTTTTGCAGAACAGATGACCTCTGTTTCTGCAGGAATATTCCAACAATATTCATGAGGCGATATATATGTATTCTTTTAACTCCTCTCTTGTTGCTGCCATTAAATTTCACTCATGCTGGGACGAAATCTTTATATAATCACCAATAGCAACATTTTCTACATTTATCCTAATGCACGTGTTCTAGATTTTCTTTCGAGTAGTATTATAGCATTGTTTTATAACGTCACTTCATATTGAAAAGTAGTATACTAATAATGTTTTAAGCTGCTACTTCACAAGTATAATATCTTTCAATGATATGTAACTTAATCAACGTTTTTGAATTACAACTCAGCGGCTTTGAGCGCTTATTTTACTGATCTTAAGCCTTTTCTTTTCTTATCGCCTAAGGTGGACGTGGTCAGTATCGCTATTTCTGTTGACGCTATCAGTTGATATCAGGATCTTGCCTATTTTCCAAAACTTTTCCAGCAGGCATTTTTGCCAAATGCAGTGTCTCTGTCAGCTATACATGAAGTAAAGGCCCAAAACTTTTCTGTTATCATTGACATATTGTCACATATTTTTTGGTGTTTCCTTAGTTCAAGACAACGTAGCTATATGTATAGAAAGTTGTGCGGCATATTACACAGCCTTCTTTCGATCCGCGGGTGCACCATTCACTTTTATGTTTCGCTGCAATGGTCTCAGAGAATTGTTTTGAGAGAGCCTGTTTAAAATTTATTCATAATGCTTTGACAAACAATAGTCCTATATTTTACTATCAATTCATGGTTTGCATTCTTGCCTTTATATTTGTCTGGGTTAATAGTAATCCAATTTAGGAAGTCAATTTGACTTTCCAACGGTCTCCTATATATGTATATTGGTTACTTCCAGTACAACACCAGCACCATATATCAGTATCTAACCGCCATGTTTCCATTATGCAAATTACCAAAAAAATTTTAGTGGATGAACAAAGATAATTGCTAATTTCTAAATTTTTGATGTTGATACAGTTTCCATTATTAACTGTATGTAATCACAATGCATTTTGTTTAAAATTTGTTCCATACTATAACATAAACTAGAATTATTCAAGATCTTCAGGAATTCTGATTCCTATGGTCTTCCTTATTTACTTAATAATTGGTTGTTATTTGTCTCTATTTTATCTTGTCATAGATTGTCATAGCCTGTCTCAGCTGTTGCAGCTGACCCTTGGAAATGTGTCAATATATCAACTAGTGTTAAATGTCAATTTCGGAGTAGACATAACACTTCAAATTCAGCGATGTAGACCTTTACATTTGTCGTTCATAACACTGAAATCGATCTTATTTAATCTAAATACTTCCGTTTGGTCTAGACGAATCAGTTCTTGGAACGAGTAGAAAGAATTCAACCCACGATATTTAACGTTAACCATTTATGTCTTAATAGCTAGTTATGACGATATTCTCTCTCATTACGGATATCGCTTAGAGATAAATTTGGTTTGTGATTATTTTGGTCTTTTCGAGTCAATTGGATAAAAGTACGAATCTCTTACTAAATAAAACTAAATATATAAAACTTTTTAATTAGAAATAGTTGTAAGGATGAAATCGCGTAACTGTACAATAACTGTACAATAACTGCTTACAGTTCTGTGCTATAACAGCCTATGCTACCTAGATGGAATGAACCGTGTGCGTAAAGTGTATTTACTATAGTCTAACGTATCAACAGTAAATATATGAACTGCTGGTTGTGCGGTATCTTGTTTATTTGATCATTGAAGATCTCTTTAAATATGTCAGTAACTGCAAATTGCAGGCAGAAATATCTCAACAGAGAAGGATTGATATCAGCTTTTGGTAAAAATACAAGATCTTCAATTTTGTGGGGAAGGAGAGTAGTTTGGATTAAAAAGACGACTCGAGTAATTTATTCACACCATTTTATCAATCCAGAAAGATGAAAGGCAAAGAATGCTTTGGACTGACTTGAACTCAAAATGTGAAGGAGCGTAACTAAATACTCCAAGGCATTCACGGCTTTTACCGATGTAACGCTCTTACAAGACCGGTGTTTTTAGTTTATGGCAGCGCGAAAGACATTTCTCTTATTTCCATAGTTTATAGAAACATAAATTCTTCTGATGAGATACAAGATAAGTTGTTAGTATGTCTTCATTACAGCAAGGCCGAATGGTTAAAAAGTTCGAATCGCACTCATGAGTTTGCGAGTTCGATCGCTGTATATGAGATCTTGGTAAGTGTTTTTCCTTGTAACCTTTAACAGACGCAAACTTTGTGAAATTGCGTTGAAGCCCACCGGCTGGATTGAACTTGTAAATCACAGAACAGTTGACCCAACGCCTGGAGTAACCATCGTTGAAACCGACGAATTACCAATTTACTTTTATAGATTACGAGTATATATTTTATTTATATAGATTGAAACCTGAAAACTTTTATCAAAGGTTAACAGATATATAGTAGTGTTTGTTGAAGACTAACGCCACCTGCCACTCTTCGATTTTCTATACATTTTATTAAATGCTTTAATGTTAATGCATTAAAAATATGTTGTATTCATAAGTATGCTTAAACATTGTTTAAAATACAAATTAAGCTCTTATCTACAATTTACAAGCCTCTTGTGTGATATAAAAACATTTTTTAATAAAGGCAGATATGTTATATTGAAGTCTGCAAAAAGCTTACTGACTACAGGTTTAGTGAGAAATATATGCAGTCCCTCCTAAAATTTTCTCGAGTTTCTACTGCGGTTGTATATTTACTATGGTAACTTCATGCCAATGTATAATAAGGCGATTTTTTTCGGTCATTGGTATTGTTCAATGTTTTTTCTTTCTCCTTTGTACAACCAGAGATAATTATAGGACAGTATAAACCCAGCACTTAATTTATTTCCTTTTCAAATATAATGTGTGCTTTTCATTTTTAGTTAGAAATGTATTGTTTGTCGCATTACTCCTCATATTATTACTATATACACATTTATTTATCTTTGTGGCCTAAAACTCCTAATATGTTAGAACAACTTAGAATGGACATAATTCACTCATGCAAATGAATTTAGATGTTATTTGCATATGAACTAAATCATTTACAAGTCATAATTTTTTCAATTGAATATGTTTGCGTTCACGGGTTGTGCAGGTAAGAAAGAAAATGTATCATGTCTAAATATACGTACTTTATGCGTGTATGTACGTATGTATGTGTGTGTATGCGTGGGTGCGTGCGTGCGTGTGTGCACATGCGTGCTTGTGTGTGTGTGTGTGTGTGTGTGTGTGTGTGTGTTATGGAAAAATCAGAAGTGATTCGGCAACTGGAAATATCGTTTGTTTAGTTTCGCCTATCTTCAATATCGTCTGAGATAACTTACACTACTCCTCTACTGACTAAGTACGCAGTATAGAATAATTTTCTGTATGTTATAGTCTTTGCGTTCTTTAAAAGAACATAGCTTTTCTTATTTTTGTCAGAGTTGAAGCAAGCAATGCCTAACGAGTCTTAAGAAAGTGAAATCAATCGCACGATAGTCATGTTGTTTGCGAACTCCTTTATTCTCACAGTCCTCGGATACATTTGTACAGCAAATGACGCTGAAGGCAAAAAGCTATATTGTCTTTCAAGATATATGTATTTTAAGCAAAAGATCTGAGATGTTGAAACGTGACAGACACGCTTCACAATACATGCTTTTCGATTATATCCCTTCAAATGCATAATTCTCGTAGGATTTCTCAGCTTAAAGATTTTATGGGTTTTAAAAGGAATATTGAGTCATTTACCTTGTACAGATTTTTTACGCATATGCATTTATCAATTTATATATATGAGTGCGTGTGTGAATTTATATTTGTGAAGGCGCGTGGCTTAGTGGTTAGGGTATTCGGTCCAATCGTGAGTTCGATTCCTGGCGGAATTGTACCCTTGAGCAAGACACTTTATTTCACGTTTTTTCAGTCTACTTAGGTGGCAAAAGTTATTAGTACCTCTATTTCAAAGGAGCCAGCCGTATCACATTCTGTGTCACGTTGAATTTCCCTGAGAACTACGTTAATGGTACACGTGTTGTGGAGTGCTCAGCCACTTGCACTTTAATTTCACGAGAAAATTGTTCCTTTGATTGAATCACCTGGAAACCTGGTCGTCGTAACCGACGGAGAGTCAGTATCTATATTCGCGTGTAAATATGTCCGTCCATGAAACAATACAACTTATAAAATTCCTTCTTTTATTTCAATTTAGCCTTCGTTTTATTTGAAATTATACTGGGACAGATCGTTTCCTGAACAGCCCTAATACAATGTAATCTCTCATTGGAATGAAGAAGATACAATATTGAAATGACCAATTAGTCTGCATGTGTGTGTGTGTGTGTGTGTGTGTGTGTGTGCGCGCGCGCTTGTGTTTTAGTGGATGTAAATGTAGATAATTTATTTAAAAACTGAATTACATAGAGGAAAATACTTTCGGGCTTGCACATTAAAAGAAACGCACATATGCTATCATTTCAGTAGATGTGAAGTCATATCTAAAGGAAATGTGTATATAAGATTTCCTTTATCTTTTCCCCTTTTGGCACTCCGTCGATTACGACGTCGAGCGTTCCAGTTGATCCGGAACAGCATGCTCGTGAAATTAACGTGCAAGTGGCTGAGCACTCCACAGACACGTGTACCCTTAACGTAGTTCTCGGGGATATTCAGCGTGATACAGAATGTGACAAGGTTGACCCTTTGAATTACAGGTACAACAGAAACAGGAAGTAAGAGTGAGAGAAAGTTGTGGTGGAAGAGTATAGCAGGGTTCGCCCCCATCCCCTGCCGGAGTCACGTGGAGCTTTAGGTGTTTTCGCTCAATAAACACTCACAACGCCCGGTTTGGGAATCGAAACCGCGATCCTATGACCGCAGATCCGATGCCCTAACCACTGGGCCATTGTGCCTTCACGTATAAGATTATTAGTAAAACTATCTATAATTTTAAATATTTTCTGTTAAATTGAGTCTTTCTAAAGAAATAATATTCTTGTTATACCGACGAATTATTCATTTCTAGCACTACTATTATATTTAAGTAAAAGTGTATGTGTGTATTCGAGCGATGCTTTCAATCGTTACATTAAGTTTAATAAATGTGCTATCAGTCAGACGTCTGTGTTGGTTTATAATGATTAACGACTTTTCGTTGTAGAACAACATCGTTTGATCAAACATTCGTGAAATTTGAAGTAACGGCAGAAGGCATTAGCTGAATATATGTAATTATATTCTACATAACATCTTGGGTACATTTTGCGTAGTTCATTACTAATACTATCATCATCATTATCAACACTATCATCTCTCTCTCTCTCTCTCTCTCTCTCTCTCTCTCAATATATATATATATATATATATATATATATATATATATATATATATATGTATGCATGTATATATATATAGATGTATGTATATACATAGACAAATATATACAAGCGTGGGATAGATGCAATAAACATTGACAAAAATAACCCAGGAAGAACGAAATCTGATAAAACTGGTGTTAGCTTAATAATGCAATAGAAAAAGAAACTGTCGTAACATTTCGAAGTTTCCTCGTCAGAAGAAATGAAAGACAGAATAACGGGAGTGATAAAAGAGAAATAGTCATTATATATGAAAAGGAGGGACACAGAGGGGAATCGTAGTGTTAAACAGCAAATGTGCATGCTGTTCTACAAAGTGAGTTTAAGAAAGGAGGAATAGGAGGGTGCGTAGCTGTATGCATCAGGATTTATGTTTTGAAATGGTATGTGTAAACTCGGGCAAATGAGGAAGTACAGTGGTGGTGTTTATTGAGGTGGGATATTGGTGTGTTCGAGTAATCGTTACGGGATTAGTGTGAACGCCCGTATATGTGGAGCTGAGAGCGTGGGTGTAGAAATGTGGATATTAATGAAACACATTCAATGGAAAGAGCAAGGCAGAAGGTTGAGTATTCAAGTGCATGGCAAAAGCACGACAAAAGCAGGTAGGGTACTCGATCAGGTGGACGGGGTGTTGGAAGGAGGAACTATGAAGGGACTACGTTTGATGCACACGCACTTACAGAAAAGATTGGGAGTGGAAGGGAGAAAATGACAAATGGTAGAGTCAGTTTGGTGACAGCAGTGGACGAAGAAGATGATGGGTAGCTGGGATATGTGAGAGAAACTGAATAGAATATTCATTGTTTCTTTAATGCAATACATACATATAAATATATATATGTGTGTATATGTATATGTATGTACGTATGTATGTGTATCTATGTGTGTATGTATGTATGTATGTATGAATGTGTGTACGTATGTTAGTATGCGTGTGTTGTATGTATTAGTGAGGAAGTGTGGCCTAGTGATTCGTATGTCGCACATAGAATTGCAAGATCGCAGTTTCGATTCGCGGGTCGGATGTTGCATTTTCTTCAGTTGTCTGTGATCACTTCGATATCAGATGTATGGCACACGGTACGCCTGTACAGGCAATGCCGATTTTATGGAAGGAGTGAGCTAATGAACAGCACAAACGTTTTGACTAATATAAACAAATTATCTGTCTTGTTTGTTCAGAAAGAAATTGCGGAAATCGCATCTGTCGTCTACGACAGGAGCGTATATGATGTGTGTGTGTGATGTCTGTCTGTCTGTCTGTCTGTCTGTATGCATATATGTATGTATGTATGTGTGTATGTATGTATGCATGCATGCATGCGTGAATGTATGTATGCATGCATGAATTTATGTATGTATGTAGTACGGCTATCTTTCAAATATGACTTGGTAGCAGGCATCCCTTTCTCTCTCTCTCTTTCGCTCTGTTTCTTTCACCCTCACTCTCTTTCTTTCTCACTCTCACTCTCTCTCTCTCTCTCTCTCTCTCTCTATGTGTATATTTATATACACATATATGGGTGCATTTATATAAACACATACATGCAAACGTATATGCATATACTATTTCTGTACGAATGCGTGTATAAACGTGTGTATGTGTGTGTATGTATATAAGCAGGTCAGTCCAAAATATTAAAATGTATGGAATAGTGTTTCACGTTTGTAGAGTGCAATAGATTAGTCATAATCCAGCATCTGTGACCAACCGACCAGCGTGTAATATCAAGCTATGTGGACATATGTCGATATGTCTTTATTCTGATTAGAATAATCATATTTCATGTGTTATATTTGTTATGTATGCATGTAGCTTTGGTTATAGTTATGAAACTGAATGTATAATGATTACGGTGGTATCGTATTTAATATTATGATATAGGCTGTTGCTATATAAACGGTATTGAGTGGGATGATGCCGGTGACATACAGTGTTGATGACAAAGTGGAGCACTTGTGTTGGTGCTGGTGTTGTTGGTAGTAGTAGCAGCAGCAGCAGCAGCAGCAGCAGTAGTAGTAGTAGTAGTAGTAGTAGTAATAGTAGTAACAGTGTCACTAGAACTTATGTGCATACGTGTATGCTTGTATATGTATGCGTATGTAAATATGTACACATATATTTGTATATATATATATATATAAGTATGTATGAGGAGTAGTAGTAATAGAAGTATACACGCTCGGTTCGGATTGGATAAATGAGTCAGAGAGCCAATGTGGCGTTGAAGTTCTGTCTACGGTTACAATGTTTTGAGGCTAACAAAAACATTTCTCTCTCAATCGTTACTAGAATATGACGGAAGAATGGCTCCATGCAAAAATCCAGTTTCTAACTCTAATTTATGGATTTCTTGTCGGATTCATGCTACAAAACGGGCGGTGCCCATTACCCATCAACCTCTAAATACCCCGAGACCAAGAGTATCGTCACAGTTGTTTCTCTCGAATAAACTGCAAATCGATGGATGCACGGAGAAACACATATATGCAGAGTAGAAATTCAAGATGGTAGACATTTTTGTAAGAATGGTGTGGGTGGAGAGACGAGTGGCCGTATCCTGGATACAGTATGACTGGTGATAAGAGATGAAAAGGTAAAGAAACGAGTGAGTCAGAATACTCGAATTGAGCAGTATATAGCATTTGAGCGTTTAACCTGCAGTTCAAGTTATCAAATCTAATGATCGAATGTATTGCGAGAGCATATGCAGAATAATGAAAAAAGAAAAATGCTGGCATCTCCATTGATAATTAGCAAAATATTTACCTTCTTTAAGAACGATAAACTTGAAGATGATCAAGATGAAAGGATATCGTATAGCAAGCAGAAAGGACAACAGTTCATATCCTGTCACCCGGAGTAGTACTTGTACTCTATACGTGGTTAAGACATTTAACCTACTCTATCTAGTTTTAAGCAAGTGCCACAGAGTAGAAAATAAAACTTACCGATGTAATCAGAAGCAGTACTATAAAGTTGACGTGTGTTTCAATATCTCTCGGTGTTGAGTTTGGATCCTTCCTGTGTACCTCGGATATGATATAAGTACAAAGATCACGGCTCTACATCTGATTCAATGACCATCATGCCAGAGCGAACTGGAAAATAAAAGAATCAGAAGGTATCGTGATGTTGTGGAGTTACTAATTCAATGTTTAAAACAATAACTCCTCCACTGATCTCTTTGGAACAATTTCAACAGTATTTTGTGCGCCAGAGGTGGTTGTGGGTAGTGTTGGTCATGAGGAGTAGTAGTAGTTTAGCATATATATGATCAATATAATTCCCCGATAATCCCGTTTTTCTTTAGCATAGAAGCTGCCAGCGGAATAAATCTGACTTGCTTTGTTTCCTGTTTAAAGTGACTTAAGTTCATTTTCACTGTTAATGTCCTTGAAAAGTATAAGATCGTCATAACGTTTGATCTACCTCTCCACCTATATTCTACGTCACTCTGTTAAATAACAAGGAGAGGATTTTTTATTAATTTTTGTGTGTGTATATATATGCATATATATATATATATATATATATATATATATATATACACACACAAAAATTAATGAAAATCAGCTTTTCCCAATATTAAACCGTGAAGGAGAACTATATATATACTTATTATTTCCTACTCTAGAAACAAGCCCGAAATTCTGCGGGAGGGGGCCAATCGATTAGATCGACCCTAGTAAGCAATAGTACTTAATTTATCGACCCCGAAAGGATGAAAGGCGAAGTCGACCTCGGTGAAATTTAAACTCAATAAGTAAAGACAGTCGAAATACCGGTATTTCGTCTGTATTTACCTTCTGAGTTCAAATTCCACCGGGGAATACATACATGTTTTTTTTATATGTATATATATATATATATATATATATATGTGTGTGTGTGTGTGTGTATTTATATGACATAAAATCAGGAGATATGATAGGTGCTTATGGATTTGTTTAATCGTGCACACTTCATACCACTTGAATTTGTGCTTTATATATACCTCACAGAATAACTGTATCGCCCGAATTTTGGGGATGTACAGCTACGTGGCTATGTTGCGTAACACTACTTTTTAATTGATTTCTATATAGATTGATAACCTAATCTGCAGAATGGGCTTTCTGGCGACTGCTGCACGCTTCTCTGAATCTGTATCTTATTTTCCACCTACATACACAAACACGCACGAACACACACACACATACATATATGTATGTATGTATGTATGTATGTATGTATATATATATATATATATATATGACACCAATGGCTTACACTGGTAAGCTATATATTTTCTATAGTAATATTGGCAACGGGGTCTACTTCACGCGTCACACTCTACGGAATATGAACCGTCCATTTGAAAACTAGATAGTCAACCGAGATTTTCACCGAGTTCAGCTAGTGTTAACATATTCAGTGTATGTACCATTAGAGAGCTAACTGAAAATAAATATGAGGGAGGAAAATCAATGTTTTTCTTTTAACTAATATTATTTTCGATATTTCGACAGGTATAGAAGGTAACTACAAACTTTTTACGTTCTCTCTTCTGATCTCCACACCGAAACCTAATATTCAGCGTACCTGCCGAAGTAAATCAGAATAAACAGCCCACCATCTAAGTCAATATTGATCAAACAGGATGACCTCACGTTATGAAAGCGTTACATTCGTAAAAATGTTACCATTATTCGGAATTCTGCAAAATGAAACTTTTTCCTATTGACTGCCTTGTTACGTGATAGGCAATAAACATGGAAGCCATGGGAAGAAGGCGTTTCTCATTACGCAATTCTTCATCATGGCAAGATATTCAGTAATGCAATACCTCCGTAACGCGGATGATACTTGTAGTTATTTTACAAACAGGCTTTACCTAATAGAACTCAGAGTTATCTCTAATTTAAATGTTCCCCCTCCAAAAACTCCAGGAAAGGTAAGCGCCATTAGTGTCTAGCAAATGTTTACTTTGAATTTGATACTAGATTATAAAACTGCATCCACGAATCTTTCTCTTTCTTTCTGCCTCTCTCTCTCTCTCTCTCTCTCTCTCTCTCTCTCTCTCTCTCTCTCTCTCTCTCTCTCTCTTTCTATTATCATTGTTCTCTTTTTACGTTTGCTTCTCTTTAGTTTCTAAACTGTTAAGCCCTCTAACCTCTGCTAATACAGAACGATAAACTTTTTTGTGTGCTGCCTAAGCATATTTGCCTAATGTATGCATGTATATATACGCACATGTGTATTTGATAAGTAGATAAGAATTTCGCTTATTATGATAATGCCTTTTATTGCCTCCCACTATGCCGCTCTTTGGCAAGTGCCTTCCATAACAGCATCCAGTCAATGCAAGGTTTGCGTTTGAATTTGAAAAAGTGACAAGTATGTAGAAGCCTGTATGACATACTGTTCTTCTAATTCAAAGACAGAGCTTTACCAAACTGGGAGTATCAATGTGGTCACGCAATTTGCCAGAAATAGCAACCAAAATTTCACTCAAACCATACTCAGCCATCTTAAAAAGTACACACGAGATGTCGTCTCTAATTACAACACTGCTGAGAAAAGAATATAGGAAGCACTTCTTCATATCTCTGATCAATTAGAGCTACATTGGTGGCTAAACGTTGATAACAGAATAAATAATCAACCTCAACAGTGGAATAGTCAGGAACTTAAAACATTGTAATCCAAGAAAGAGCTATTTCCGTTAAATAAGCAGCTGCAATACTCATCGTCGAGAACGATGGAACATTCAACTAAAGTTAATATGCATGTGTTATGTGTTCAATAAAACGACATTAAAATAGCAAGTATTCAACGGAGATACAAGAAAATATTCGAATCAAATGTTCTGCAGATGCACAGTTTGCCATGACATATTAACATAAAAAGATTAATAAGCTACGTGTTTATATTAATTTATTTAAGAGATTATATAAAATATGGTCCAGTGAGTTGCGATTTATGGCAAACGAATAAAATCCAATATCTATCTATTTCTATCAATCTGTCTCATCCCCCTTTCTGTCTTTGTCAGTGTGTATATATTTATACGCATACACAGATACACACGTACACACACAGCATAAATGAGACATTATATATGTATATGCGTATGTTTGTGTATAATATCTCAA
>NC_068983.1:62130007-62137507 GCF_001194135.2 Octopus bimaculoides | reverse complement strand
GGAGAATAATGACAAATACTGTTTAATAAATCTGAATTCAAGCAATATTCCCAACATGAAAAATGATGTAATACGTAAACCAACAAAATTAATTGAGGTTCACTGCACATACAGAATCATAAACACTTGTCTCTTACAAAGAGTTGTAACGCAGTGCGGATCATATTTGAAGAAGTTACCTTTCTCAAGCCGAATCTTGCCAATAAATGACATCTGTATTGCATAAAACAAATTTAAACATTAAGTTGTTTCAATCGTACTTCCACTTTGCGTCTCTACATTTTTTACCAATTTCCAATTTAATTTTTCTGTATCTTTCACTATTCCTCTTAGGTTTTGAATCGTTTATCAATATTCCATTATTAATCTCCTGCTTTCAAATATATTATTTAAATGCAATAAGTAGATGCCCTTTGAAAATTTTTGATGAAGCATGCAAAACCGAAAGTCACTTCACATACGTTCTGGTCTTAAGTAATTAGTTATTTGGATTATTTCAAGATTTGATTTGTTTTCAAGAAATGTAGAACTAGAAGTAAAGATGTTTTTTTTTTTTATAACGGATCTTATGGTATTCTTGTTTCACTCTATACCCGTGTTGACTACTCTAATGTGTTCATGTAAACACCTTTTATGTATCACAGGTATACATATGTGTGTGTGTGTGTGTTTTGTGTGTGTGTGTGTGTGTGTGTGTGTGTGTGTGTGTGTGTGTGTGTGTGTGTGTGTGTGTGTGTGTGTGTGTGTGTGTGTGTGTGTGTGTGTGTGTGTAAACTATAATCGTACGCGTCTACATTTTGAATTCGATGGGACTATAGTTTTCTCACTGAATAAACATTTTATCGTTTATATCTTTTGAATAAGCATTATCTATGCTTACAGCATTGAACACTAACCTCAGCATACATATCCAGGTAATTAATGTAGAACGTGATCAGGTTGTAGAATTTCTACTTCAAGAGTCTAAACAATGAATATATTTTGACTTTTTTATTTTCTTAGTCGATGTTTTTCATATCTAATAGTTATTTCAGAATAAAAGTCTTTTCTTTGAATCTGAATTGAATGATGTTCATAATAACCAGTTACATGATGAAATTTATTCGGTCATTCACAAAATACTTCTGCAAAAGAATAACCTGAGATTTTTATGTGGTTATATGATATTAGTTACTATGTCCCAATGCCTTTAAACGTCACCTGTACAAAAAATAACAATAAAGTTAAAGTTATCATCTATGTCACTGACTGGGAAAAAGTAAGGAAAAGTAAACATTAGTTCAATGACTAAAATTATATCTGTTAAGTAAGAGAAACAACCCTGAACATCTTTCGACCTTATTAGATCTCCTTACAAAAAGTATAAGTACTGCGAAAATTAGTGTGAATCACTATATTAAAGTAAATAATATATGTGTGCAGGAATGAAAAGAATATTATAATTACAACATATAATATGCAGAGGCATTCTTTTTTCAAATACTCTGCAAGATATGGGTACACAAGATATATATAGTTTCTAGCAGGCAAAATGACTGCATAAAACTTCCCTATATGCTTGACTATAAACAAGAAATCTAAAGAAATCCGCAACAAAGTTCTTCCAAATAATTGTTCTACAGTCACACCATTACTGCTTAATAATAGTTTATTAGCGAATTGCACTGAATGGCATCAGATATTTTGTTGTAAATCATTTCCATTAATGAGTATTGAGTGATGCCATTTATTAAAAATAATGCGTAAGTTATTTAGGAGGATTACAAAGGGCGCACTACAAGTTAAAACAAATTAGCTTTCTGAGCAAATAATTAAATGCTTTGTGAATAAGCACTTAGAAAATTTATATGAATTTATATATTTTATTATTAAATACATCAAATAATGTGTATTTATATAAATTATACATAAATTATCCAATATGTCTATGCAAAAATATGTGTAAATACACAAATTTATATTTAATGCACAAATATTTATAAAGCTTTTGAAAATTTCTCAGACGGCTAATGTGTGCGTATGTGTGTGTGTGTGTGTGCGTGTGTGTGTGTGTGTGTGTGTGTGTGTGTGTGTGTGTGTGTGTGTGTGTGTGTGTGTGTGTGTGTGTGTGTGTGTGTGTGTGTGTGTGTGTGCATGCGAGTGTGTGTGTGGGTGTGGTCCTGGAGTATTTTACATTACGTTACAGTAGTTGTATTTGGATGCGAGTGATGCTTTAAATTGTAAAGAATATTGAAGTAGTAGTTTCAGATTGATTTCTTCTCTGAAAACCGAATATGAAAGAAGGCATGAATTTTTGCATGCATTTGTACCACTAACTGTTATAATTTTTATAAAGATATGACTGATACAGAGTCTCAATCTGTTATGGTTCTGTATTTATGAATTCTTTTCATGTCTGCGAAAAACTATTACAAGTAATTCTCTAATTGCAATTTCCGTCCATCAATTATATCAAATTCTTATCCCAAGAATATGCAGTATTGCCTCATACAATAGTTAGAGAATATATAAAAAGTCTATGAATATAGATGCATAAATTGGGCTAGTGGAGGTAATTGAGAACAAATTTCGTTTCAGTGTATATTTTCAACCCATTAAGTTTGAGTCGAAATATCGCAAGTGCTAAGCTTAATTACCCTTGCTCCGAAATCAATGAAACAAGAACCAGTAAAATTAAGCGACTATACTTCTTTCCAGCACAAACCTGGCTTTATGCCTAACTATAGAACACGTATGCATTATTTTGTGATATAGAGTACAGAATTTCCTCTAAGAACTAGAGGAAAAATATGTGACTTTTTACACAATGTTCATTGGATAATTAATTTCCTTTAAATCTCTATTATCATTTTTCTCATTTCTGCTTCATAAATCTAAATTGTTTTGCCTGAGGTAGAATCAGAGAAATGTAACGAGAAAATGTGTAACGCATGCACACATAGGTATGTAAACATTTACACATATTGGTCAGTGAATATTATTTTACTGAAGAGATAATCTGCCACCAGTCTTGACACGTAGCCATTTAGTTGGCACATGGCCATTTCTTTCTTGTATTACGATCTTACAATCCACTTACCGCTCACTTTGAAAGAACTGCCGTAGGAAATCCACTTTGTGTTTACCAGGTCTGGTAAGAATAGCTATCAAAATCCCACAAATTACACCCTTCTATTTTGAAAAGAGTCAGGCGATTTAAATAGCGAACTCTTAGGAATATCGATTTAGTAATGACTGGAATGCGTTTGAACCTAGATCTAAGTTATATATTGGTAGAATCAACAAAAGAGTTCTCCGTCCAGCAAGCGATAAATATAATTTAATAAATCCAGGCTTTAAATGTGAGCTACTATAACTTTAACGCTTTGATATTACAATAATCGGAAGAGCATCTATAGAGTGCTGTTTAATTTTTCAGCAAACCATCAGCCATATTCAATTTGAGTTTAAGGTGTTGCAAGATAGTACATGACACGTTAATACAAGCTCGCATGATTCCCATATCCAGCCTAGCACAAAACTTCTAGTAGGTGGCATTTGAATCCTATGTTTATTAAATGATATACATACAGACTTATATGTGTGTGTATGTGTGTGTGTGTGCGTGTGAACTATTATTAAGTAAGAATGTAGAGAGAGATATAATACATATAAATTAATTTTTAATTAACTAACCTTGCCTACAATCGTTTCAATTTATACTCAATACAAATTACAAAATATATAAAATAAGATAACTTTGCATTTTTAAGGTTTTGAGAGAAATATCTTCAGGGCCAAAGGGGCATTACGGAATTTACATATGAATCAGTTGAGGTACTATAACAGATTCACACATATAGTTCTGTCGCAAAACTGCAAGATAATATGAAGCCATTGTTAAGGAGTGTAATAAGTTTCTTTGTCACCATAATCCGTGTTTCAGTTATAAAAAGCATTTATAAAATTAGATCAATGTGACTTCTAAGGTCAGCCAAGTGTAACGATGATTTATAAATCTTAGTTTGCCTTAAATTGACTTTTACCTGCTGTAAGGAAATATTAATTAATTGACTATTGTGCGTTTGAATATAGGATAAACGTATATTTCTAACAATCGCCGTTAATCGGCGGGCTGGCGACTCAGAACTTGCTGGTTGGTGTCTGTCTTTGGATTTTGAGTGTCCCGTTAAAATATGCGATATATGATTAGTACTCGCAGGAGAGGAAAAGCATATTAATCATTACTAGTGATATAGCAAATGTCACAGAAACAGCTGAAAGGAATCTATCTGTGAAATGTTGAGCGGGTGTAGCGAATATCTCATATGATGTGCTGAAGTAGTACCGACTGACATTGTGCTTTACTGCAAACAACATCTTGTCAGACAGGAACATCATCACTTACGAGTCTTTGAAAGTGGTTGATTCCAAGTGTTTAGGATACCCGTCTCTAATAGCCTTTCCACAGATCCCATGCATGTAGCAGTTGCGACAACGTGTAGATATTTCTAGACGATGAGCAGGTCTGGTTGTCACGTTTAAGACACGCATTTCCCTCACTTGTCAGTTTGATTGAGCTGCAGTTGTGTATGAAGCGTACGCTGAAAATAGAAATTTGACATAACGAATGAAATTGTGCTAGACGTTTACATCCCCATATCAACCAATCCAGCCTTGCATTCTATAGAGCTTTTATGGTGGTTATGAGCAGCAATATGTTGAGAATGTTTTACGGGACGATGACGATGCACACAGGATTTTTCGGCGGATCTACTGGTGTGCTATTGTGCTGTATTTCCAAAGATATTTGGTGTCGTAATCTACCAGGAGTAGTTTCCGGTTTGGAAACGCAAATGAATGTCATGTACTGTTTGAGGCACCAAATACGAATGACTACATTAGTGGTTACCTTAGCAAATTTCATGAAACGCAGCAGGAATTAGTAAACATGTTTATTTGGAAAGATGGGGCATGTAGAGCATGCAGAGGTGAGTGAACGTGTATTCGAACAGACAGTATCCGCTGTATACTAATGAAATATGCAGCATTTTTCTTCGTGTATATCTGTATACTAATTGAATGTGCAGTGTTTCTCTTTATATTTTCTGTTGGCTTTTTATATTCTATTCTATTAAAGTAACCTATATAATTTATACGGAATGTTTAATAGTGATTTGCATATTTTTATGCCCTAGAGTTTGGTTAATGAATTTGTCTGCAGATCTTTTCTGCATTTCCCAACACTTGATTATTATAGACGGTTTTCTTTCCAATCTTCATTTTCTAGCTATTTTTATTTCTAAATTTTTATTCTTGAGTAATGTATCCATAGTTGAGTGGATTCATACTTCAGCCAGGTAACATATGCTTTCGGGATTGCTCTTGACACCATTCTGTTCATAAGACTTGATCTTCCCTGTTTATGTGTATTGATATATCCCATAGTAAGATTACATTAACATTCCCTAGATCTTTTGTAGTTTATCTTTCTGCCGCCTCTTTCTTGTCACATTTTCATAATACTTGCTTAAAATGAAGTTTATGTTCCAACTGACATGCAGGGACATGGTGAGGAATTGTGTCTTCTGAATTTCCACATATTATGCTGGTCCTTAATCTACTCTGCTTCGCTTATATCCATATCAGTTGAACATTGTGGTTGTAATTCGGTTACAGAAGTTTATCAACGCCGAACCAGATTAGTACTTAGATGAGTGACCACCTGGGAAACCTAGGTGCTGTGCACACTACATCAGGTGCAGTATGGCCAATTAGTTAAAAAGGTTTGCTTTGAAATCTAGGTTTCGTTTCCGCTTCATTATAACTTCAGCAAGTATCATTTTTTGTGGCTCCAGGTTGACCCATTCGATGTTAATAAAATTGGTTCCAAAGAAACTATAGAAGTCCATGTCACACGTACCACGTAATTCCATTTGATAATTATACTATAAGTACATGTGTTTCTAGAATAGTTAACTGTTTACACGCTAATATAATGAGCCTTGTTGTTCAGTTGATCGCAAAACTGTACACTCATGTTCGGAAATTATGATCGAGATTCATCCTATCTATGTTACTGTACTATATACCATTGGTGAAGACAGTGAAATGCTACAATCGTCAACACGCCGGACAAAAGGCTCAGCGGTATTTCGTCCATCTTTACGTTCTGGGTTCAAAATCCGACGAGGTCGATTTTGCCTTTCATTCATTTGGGGTTGATGAAATAAGCACCAGTTGAATACTGCGGTCGATATAATCGACTAGTCCCTTGACCCCAAATTTTGGGTCTTGTGTCTATCGTAAAAAGGCTTATACATTATTGGTGGTTTCTTGTAGAAAGGATTTGATCTTCTCTTATTCAGTCAAACTTATGCCCTCTGCACTTCATTTACTTTTTTATTGGTCAATAAGGAACGTTTGTAGCTCTCATTTTAGCTTCATAATACAAAACATCGACTTAGCTATTTTTCTATTCTTTTTTTTTAATTTTTTTTTATCCTTTTACAATTTGTATCCTACTTCATTTCTCTTCAGAACTATCTATTATTTGAACCTTTGTTTTGTATTTGTTAGTTTTCTTGAAGGTAAAAGACATTGTTTCTTTTTGTTATTTTCATTTTGCTGTTATATCTATTACTTTTTCATTTTTATTACCAATATTTTTATGATTCAAGCGTGAATATTTTATATATTTTACGCATTCATGGTAAATATATTTTATAACATTTTTTGCGGTATTCCTGATAAATATAATCTTTGCGTGTCAGATTTGGTCTGCCATATTCTAAATGCAGTTGTTATTTTGCTTGATTTTTCATGTCTAACCCAGTTAATTTATTTAGCGCCCATTTGAGAATATAATTATAACATATTTCTGAGATAGCTAAAGTATTAATGCCTATTACCGTGATTTCTTACATTTAGCTCTGTTTTAAGTATTATTATAAAGCGTCTATAATAATCGTTCCTGATATTTGCTTTTATGTGTACATAATGTTGTCTGTCTGATTCATTAATTTCACAGTATCTCAAAGTCTGTATTTAGTGTAATTGCTTATTCCCAATATTCATATTTTCTTCAAGTTTTTCATATATTCTGCTAATTATTTTTTTACTGGAGGTTTTGCCATCATCACCACCAGCAGCAGTTGCATCATCATTATCATCATCATCATCATCATCATCATCATCATCATCATCATCATCATCATCATCATTATCATCATCATCGTCATCTTCATCATTATCACCTTTTCTTAATATTGCTTCTTCTTCTTCTTCTTCTTCTTCTTCTTCTTCTTCTTCTTCTTATTATTATTATTATTATTATTATTATTATTATTATTATTATTATTATTATTATCATTATTTTTTTCTCAGTGTATGCCATCAAAGTGACACTGGGATAAAATATGCGAAGCTCAATATACCCATCATAACTACCCGTCTGATAAGAGTACACCAGGCACATGCATCACAACCATATGTGCGCGACACGGTGATCTCATATCAAGA
>NC_068983.1:62129482-62129997 GCF_001194135.2 Octopus bimaculoides | reverse complement strand
CACATGCATCACAACCATATGTGCGCGACACGGTGATCTCATATCAAGATAAACAGCGCATGATCTCGCAGGTGGGGCCCAGTTAGAATTTTCGTCAGGTCGAGTAGCTCAAAAGGTCCCTGAATAAGGTTTGCTTAAGGATGTTGAGCAAAACACCCATGTTTCCAAAGGTGAATTATTCAAACCCCAAAGATTTCCTCTCAACACATGGCTATGACGCTCCCCCCATTACTTCTGCTGATGATCAGAGATGCACATATCGTCAGCCACCAAGGGACATGTTCAACTGGTTATGGTCAAACAACTGACAAGCAAATCTGAGGTATTGAGCAGAATATTTGCTGTAGCCCATCTTTTATACCAAGACAAAGCAATGTACATAATAACTATTATTATTATCATTGTTCAGTAGTTTTATTTTTATAACGTGCTTTCATTTCACTACCGAGCGCAGCTCTGTGCGCCTTGGGTATGTGCTGTGGTTTGCTGTGGTGCTCTTATGGTTACTGTATTGA
>NC_068983.1:62124358-62129472 GCF_001194135.2 Octopus bimaculoides | reverse complement strand
TTTTTTTATTATACCTAAGGCACCTACTATAATAGGAATTGTTTCTGTTTTTAGATTCCACATTCGAGTTACCTCTATTTCCAGGTCTTTGTATTTTGAAAGTTTTTCCATTTCTTTTAGAGAAACGTTGTCATCTGCTGGTATTGATACATCAATTAGAAAGCATTTTTTTTCTTCATGATCTTTGACAACTATATCTGGTCTATTTTCCTTAATTTCTCTATCTGTGTGTATTGGTATATCCCAGAGTATGGTTGTTTTCTCGTTTTCTGTGACCTTTTCTGGCGTGTGTTTATACCATCTTTTTTCTATTATTATTATTATTATTATTATTATTATTATTATTATTATTATTATTATTAATGATAATAATAATAAGTTCCTAATTCTCACCTTAGGTGTTTTTTTCTTTTTAAAGTTTTCTCGGTTATTAATATTTCTATTGACATTATTATTATTATTAGAATATCAAATCAGGGAAATCTAGAAACAAACATCCTCGGTACTATATTTAATATTGGATAGAAAATCCCGTTTGAAGTTTTAGATATCGGGCTGGTCCTCTAATCCAATTACTTATTTAAGACCAAAACCAAGCCAGTGATTTCAGTGCAGTGTAAATATCTATCGCATTGAATTCGTCTGAAATGTTGTGTCATTTTCTTATTCATGTCGACTTGAGCTGTTGCTAGTGAACTTTGTAAACCTTTTATCGATCTGCTTATCATGATAAACATTAAAATTAAGTAATAAGGATAGTTTTCCTGTCGTTGGGAGTGCACCCTTATTTGTGAGTCTAATCATAATATATGAATGCGACGCAAATCGTCGTTGTTGTTGATTACTTCTTGTTCAGTCTGCATCGAACAGATATTTGATAAAAAAAAATATTCGAACAATGATTATTCCATTTGCTATTTCAAAGTTTGTGTATCTAAGACAATGTTATTCAGTATATCACTTTTAAGGTGGCAGGTATGATTTGAAGAATTTTGGCAGCTATTTCTAGCAGATCAAAACCTAAAATGATTCTGTGATAGTATACCTCCCTCTGTCAAATTACCTTAAAGTTACCCCAACTCTCCAAGATACATAAGCAAATGTTTAACTTAACATTACAGAAAATATAATTTTAATTGTTCAATATTCCCATATTTATTACGGACAGATTTAAGTCGATGACAATATATGTCATTGCTCTGAAACTCCAAAAAACACATGGCAGTTATACAAAATCCTGTTTCTCTTGATAGCAGCTCTCTTCAATTCATCTTGGTGGGGCCATCTTATATTTACCGACCATAAAGAAGGTTTGTCAACTGTGTATTTTATGTTAAGGTGAGTTCAACGTAATCCTCAGCCAGTATTAGCGCGGCAGTGTGTTATGAAACTGAATTGATAGATTACAATTACAAGTGATCCGATGAGCCTCTGCAGAGTTTCTGTCAACTCAATTTCACTTATAAGTATACAGTGGACCTGAAGACGCGATAAAAGACACTTTCCCAAGATGCCACATCGTGAAAACGGACCCAGGTGTCGTATTTCTGCAGCGAACTTAATAAACATTATTAAGTCAACTTAATACTACATGCACGGTGGAACTCAAATGGTGGCTAAGTGCTAATACTTCTTAGAACGTTATAAAAGCAGAGAAACACCAGCCACAAGTCTGCAATTCCAGAATTAGGCGAGTAATGTTTGTACCAACTAATCGAAGTGCGTTCTTATTAAGAGAGGAAAAGTATTACCCTTGGAAAAGTATTACCCTTGGAAAAGTACTACCCTTGGAAAAGTACTGCCCTTGGAAAAGGTTACTCAATCATAAGATGTAATGTCTAATACTTTTATCGTATAATTGGGGAAAGAAGAGACAAATATTCCAAGCTACCTACCAGCAGGTTTTCAATTTACATACTTCCAAATGGATGATGCTTTATGTTCCACCATTTCTCATCGCCTCAAGAATCGATTATAGTGAATGAAATGCGCAGAGAAGTGCAGCCTCTTTTCATATAGAACAGTTTTCTTTTCGGCGAAACAACATCGGCTGGAAGGACCAGAATGTGAATACTCAGGTCTTACCTCGGAGTATTTTCCTAGATACATTATTACCAGAAGCATTCAGCATACATACATACATTACATACATACATTACATACATACATTACATACATACATACATACATACATACATACACATATTCACACACACATATATGCATACATACATACATACAAACATACATACATCCATACATACATACATACATACATACAAACTGATACACAGACTGGTAGGTAGCTAGTTCGATTGATAGAACGACCGACAGACAACTAGACAGACAGAGAGATAGATAGATAGATAGATAGATAGATAGATAGATAGACAGACAGACAGACAGACAGACAGACAGACAGACAGACAGACAGACAGACAGACAGATAGACAGACAGACAGAAGGATGGATAAATAGATAGATAATTATGGTTAGAATTAATTAACAAAATTAAGTCGAGTCCCTAAATTTAATGGCAGACACTGAACACCCGATAAAAAACTTGCAACATATGGCAACCTATTTCAAATGAAATTATGGTAAACAAAAACAATTAATACGCATGTGTGATTATGTGTGTGTATGCAGCGCAGAAAGTGTTAAACTCTACATCAGGTATTGAATACTATTTTTTTGCTTTCGCCTAGAAGCTCTAATGATTATATACTGTAATATATAAAAGTTTTAACCCAGTTCTGTTTCGCTAGGCGGCATTTATCCTATCCTCCATAAGAACTAAAATTTTAATCTTTGGTTTGATAGGAAATAGACATACGTACATACATACTTATAAATATGTGTGTGTGTTTGTGTGTGTGTGTGTTTGTGTATGTGTGTGTGTGTGTGTGTGTGTGTGTGTGTGTGTGTGTGTGTGTGTATGTGTGTGTGTGTACTGTTTTATTAACTTTTGCTTAAAATATAAAACAAACTATACACCTCACGAAATGTGACGTGCAAACTTACAGTTACACAACATTTGAGTAAATATTAACTTATTTAATTCAAGATAGGATAAAGATTACGTAGTATAGGAATCTAGGAAAGATATCCTTATCTTCAATTTTATTATAATATTTTTCCAGAGTAACGTAAATATGGTATCATTCTTGTACTAATTAGAAACGATTAATTACGACAACCCATTCGCAAGTGAAAAATACTTAAGTTGGTGTTAAACGGAAGAAGAATTCGACACTGATTTTATTTCATACTTACTGTATAGTAATTTCTAATTAGGTTCTTAATAAGCAAATCCATATACATACGCACAAAATACATATATAAACACAGAGACAAGCGAGCGCGCGAGCGCACACACAAACACACACACACACACACACACATACAGAGGTACAATTGCAAACGCATGCGCGAATAAGGATACACACCATCGAAAGACATGGTGCACTAAACAGAACAGAAGGAGACACGTGGAATGGAGAGTTGCTGAAGAGATCGCGGGATGTATAACGAGAGATTTCAGAGAAAGGACACTAAAAAAAAACAATAATAAAGCAGAAGTGAAGACCAAATATATAGTGCCTATGCTTATTTGGCAAAAATTAAAAAAATGACCGTCCCGAAATACAATATTCTTAATACTCTCTAGCATTAAATGCTGTAAACAACTTATCTGCCAGTTATTTATTCTGTAAACAGTTTCATTTTCAAACGTCAATCAATCTACATTTGTGTACATACACTGAGTGATTTTTCTATCTCTAGTCCTGTATGGTGAATAAGGTCATAATGAAATCAAAACATGCTATAAAGTTGTTTTTTTTTATTACTGGAAAAAATATAAATATTAAACTCGGACTAGTATTGGTTTTCCACCAACACATGAATATTCTCAATTAAGTTTTTCGATAATCTCTGCATTCAATATGTTAACAGAATTATTCTTTATATTTTGTTTTGCATGTAGAAACCGTTTCTGATTTACTTATTCGTGCAGAAAGTGTTTCTAATGGCTTTTTTTTTACTGTAGTTGAGTAACTGAATAATAGCTATTTTGATTAAATCGTTACAATGATATTGCTAAATATTTTTACCTCTGAAAACCTCAAATAATTAATAGATATCTTGAATGGGAAGTGAGAAGTGCACTAATGATACGAAACAATAGACTTCGCGTGAATATATTTTTGTGAATGCAAGAGAATCTAGCCAATCTTAGATAATTGTACGTAATTATGCATATTTATGTTTGTGTGTGTCTATGTGTGTACGTGCTTGTGTATGCATTAGGATGTCTGGAAAAATGCTTAGCTGCATTTCGTCCATCATTACGCTCTGAGTTCAAATTCCACTAAGGTCAGCATTGCCTATCATCCTTTGTACGATGATAAAACAAGGTACCAGTTGAGCAATGGGGTCGCTGTAATCGACTTATCCACTCCCTTGAAATTGCTGACCTTATATCAAAATTTGAAACCACTACCCTACAGAGCTATCATCATAATCATCATCATCATCATCACTAAAACCATCATCATCATCATCATCATCATCATCATCATTATTATTATTATTATTTCCTTTTTATCGCAGGTTTTGTGGGAACTCATTGAGTTTTTCATGCGTAGTGGGTTTACTACCAACATCCTATGGTACCATGCAATCCGTTCTTTTCAACTAGCTAATATTTTCCTGATTATCCTGGGCGTGCCAAGGAGACAAACCCTTTATATTCCTCTTGATGCCTTCTGATACTGTCCCCATATTCTTCTTCTTCTTCTTCTTCTTCTTATTATTATTATTATTATTATTATTATTATTGTTGTTGTTGTTGTTGTTGTTGTTGTTGTTGTTGTTATTATTATTATTATCATTACTATTATTATTATTGTTCAGTAGTTTTATTTTTATAACGTGCTTTCACTTCACTACCAAGCGCAGCTCTGTGTGCCTTGGGTATGTGCTGTGGTTTGCTGTGATGCTCTTATGGTTACTGTATTGAAAGTGTTTTGCGTAGGATGTGTGCAGTGCCCAGTAGTGCAATTTTCTGTATGTTATATATATTTGTAAGTCCTGGTGTTTTTGTTATGTAT
>NC_068983.1:62116844-62119344 GCF_001194135.2 Octopus bimaculoides | reverse complement strand
TGGATGAACATTGCAACTAATGCTCAGGTCGTTTGGGCAATGCTGGCGGTATATTCTCCACATCGTACAAATGATGTACTGCTCGCGGCAGCGCCGGAGAGAGTAGAGCTCCGAGGCTTTAAGGCGGTCCCAGTAATCGAGATCAGTCATGCCTTCAATTCGTTTAGTGAGTGCCTTCTGGGGTGATTCAATCCTTGAGATGTTTTGTTTTCTATAGGGAGACCACAAGGGGCAGCAGTATTCGAGGTATAGCCGTACAAAGGAGGAGAAAAGTGGAATGATGACACCTTGTTCTCTGGACCGGAAGGTCCTTAAGATCCAGGAGCTCATTCTACGAGCTATATCGACCTTATTGTTGATGTGGGCACTCCAACTGAGATTGTTATCAACAATTACATCCAGGTCTCTGATATTATTAGATACGGTGAGCGGTTGCTCTAAAGGAAGAGAGTATGGCTGTTTTCGTATAGACTTTCTTCCAAAATGCATCAGCTCAAATTTTCCCGCATTCAGTTGCATTTTGTTTTTATCTGCCCATTGACTCACAGCATATAGATCAGACTTGAGTTGAGTTCGGTCTTCTTCTTCACTGATGATTTGCTAGAGCTTAGTGTCATCAGCAAATACTTTCACTTTGCAGTAATTTACGACGCTGGAAAGGTCATTTATGTAAATTATAAAGAAGAGTGGGCCCAAGACAGTCCCCTGAGGGACACCACTGGTGACTTTTGCTGGGCTTGAGTGGACTCCATTGACCACAACTTCTTGTGTTCTATTCGCCCATACAGTTTATACACACGGACACACATATATGTACGCATGTCTATGAAATAAGGAAGATGTGTGGTTTAGTGGTCACTGTGTGGACTCATGATTGTTATGTCCTTGAACAAAAATTTCATTTCACGTTGCTCCGGTTCACTCAGCTCACAAAAATGAGCAATCTTGCAAAGGACCGGCTTCCCGTCTAGGTGGGGAATAAATTCCTCACGGTAACCGGAAAATCGGACCTATTAGTCTATATGATTCGGGCAAGATGCTTATCGTATATATATCCTATGAAATGATATATTGCCCCACCCATGATTATTGTTAACGTCATTCACACTCCACATACAACAGGCAATTGACTTGAACTCTAGCTATGCACCCTGAGCATACGTGTTTTCTGAAGCGTACTGGATCAATATCTAAAAACGTACAAGGCGACGAGCTGGCAGAAACGTTAGCACGCCGGGTGAAATGTATTTACGCTCTGAGTTCAAATGCCGCTGAGGTCGACTTTGCCTGTCATCCTTTCAGGGTCGATAAATTAAGTACCAGTTGCATACTGGGGTACTTCTAATCGCCTGACCTCTCCCCCAAAATTTTGGGCCTTGTACCGATAGTAGAAAAGAATATTTTAAAACTTTAACTAAATTAGATATTTTATTTCTTCATGATACACAGAATCACAGATCACGTTGATATTATCGGATGTTTGTTTCTAGTTCTCTTTTACGCTTTCTTAGAACAACCTTCAGAATGTGTATACAAAAGCTGTAACATTAGAAACAATGGAATGTTAATTAATGTAATCTATAATCAGTAACGTAAAAGTTTCTCAAGTTTTAAAATATAATTATGACGGTGGTTCACAGATAAATTTGTTTCTTGAAAGCTTGATAGACATTCGAGTGCAAACACATTTATGCATGCGCTTGTATATTCATGCAAGTATGTATGTATGTATTTATGTGTGTATGTATGTATGTATGTATGTATGTATGTATGTATGTATGTATACGTGAGCGTTCAGGGGATACAAAACAATATAAATACTCCAAGAGGTATAAAGAAGTCAATGCAAGGTTGTAAAGTAAAATGTAGATTTCAATTTAAAATAGATGAATTCACGTTTCATTTATTCGATGGGTTTAAAAGTAAGACGATATATGAAACTTGAGCACCGTAATCTATGTAATTACTATTTAAATTAAAATTCAATTGTATGTGTATATGTCTTTGTGTCTGTATATGCCCTCCACAACCGATTGACGACCTGGCGTGTTTACATGCCAGTGTAACCTAATGTTTTAGTAAAAGACACCAATAAAATAAGTGGAGTCTATACGTTTCTGCCTCAACATGACCGCAGGTTAATGGCTGACGTAATTAAATGATTATATATATATGCATGTGTGTAAAGGCACATGGCTCAGTGGTTAAGGTGTTGCACTCACGATTGTGAGAACGTGGGTTCCATTCCCAGACTGGGCGTTGCGTTGTGTTCTTGAGCAAAGCACTTCATTTCATGTTGCTCTGCGATCATTTCGTCATCTGACATGTCGCATCCGTTGCACCTGTACAAGTAATGTCAATTTGATGGAGAGAGTGAGGTTATGTGTGCAGAAACATTTGATCACTATAAACAAATCATCTGAGTGTTTGTTCGGTAAGAAATTGGCGAACCCTCATACGTCGTGTAACGACGAGAGAGTCCATGATATATATATATATA
>NC_068983.1:62115204-62116060 GCF_001194135.2 Octopus bimaculoides | reverse complement strand
TTTTTTCGAACAACGAAAAAAAAAAAAAAAACGGAGAAACGAGACATGCAACATAAAGAGTATAACCCTTCGTCAGTTGTCCCTGTTCTATCTACTCCGCGTTTCGAAGACAAGGACAATACGCGACTTCGTTGGCTTAACAGCCCTTACCGTTTGTTCTTACTGTCTTGTTTTTACTGTCTTGTTCTCACTGTCCTGTTCTTGTTAACACTTTAACCTTCCGAAAAAAATCCCAAATTTTATTTCATTTGCTTTGCGGGAAGGACTGTTCCAACGAAGTCGCGTATTGTCCTTGCCTTCGAAACGCGGAGTAGATGAAACAGGGACAACTGAAGAAGAGAAATATTCTTTATGTTGCGTGTCTCGTTTCTCTGTTTGTTTTTTTCGTTGTTCGAAAAAAGTTCGTTTTCTGTTTTCGTTGTTATGTTTTCGTTTCTCATTGTGTTTAACGTTTCTTTTTTATGTCCCGTACCATATATTCATGTATATATACATATAGATGTAGGTATGTATATATATGTATGGATATATGGATATATTTATATATCATTTATATTATCATTTGATCGAACTTTCCAAGTAAGTTCTATAAATAGTATAGCTTTAACTATTACACCGGTTAAATATGTACTAATTTTATCTTCATTATTATTTTAAACTTAAACTTCGTTCAACTTGTATTTAAAACAATGATAATTTAAAACAATGATAATTTATGTAAGATGTTTTTTGTATATAATATACATGTTATTATAATGAATGAAGGGATGATTATTGAAAGGTTATTATTTTGATATCATGATATTTTTTTAATAATTTTTCTATCTTTATATAATAAGTATTTCATATTAATTCA
>NC_068983.1:62113094-62115052 GCF_001194135.2 Octopus bimaculoides | reverse complement strand
TATATATGTATGTATGTATATATGTATAGACATATCTGCTTTTCTTGTTTTTGCTTTGTCAACTTTCATCACCTACAGGATGGTACTGTGTTCATGGCACCAGAAAGCTGACGTTCGCTGTTCCAGGCTACATTTAGATACGCACAAGAGAGTAGTACTGTTATTGCTGTTTAGCCCCAAGTCAAACCTGATCGAGCAGATATATGATGATAAGTATGTTGGTCGTGTCCACAATCTGTATTTAATTGTATCTAGGTTCACAATATCAAATGCGATTTTTTTTCTTTTACATTATCTAAGACTTCGAGGTGTGATTCAAAAGATTTGCTTTTTCCTGTCACGTCTAATGATCATATAAAAGTCCCTCTCTCGGATAACTGTCTTCTTATTTTCAATAATGTTTTTGTTGTTGCTCTTACTAACGGAGATATTTTTTTTTATTTTAAAGTACTATTAGAAAGAGTAACTACAGTAGTAGTAGTAGTAGTAGTAGTAGTAGTAGTAGTAGTAGTAGTAGTAGTAGTAGTAGTGATTTCTACAACGGATTCTGTTAGCGCGTGTAACGTTCGAGAGGTCAGACACCAGTACTTGACTGCTATTTATTTTATACATCCCAGGAAAACTATAAGCGAATGCTGACACCGTACGCATTGAACTCGTATTGTTGTTAAAGAACGTAATTAAATACCACACGGCATCTTGTCCGGCGCTCTACCGATTGTGCTGATATTGGTTACAGTATTCCTTAACAATAGCCAGTTTAATTGAAATTATTCTTGAGTTGTTATTATCGATGTAACGCTCTGGGTTTTTTTTTTCCTTTGCATTTTCTGTTGATGTTGCTATGGCAGTTGTGGTGGTGGTTGTGGTGATGGTAGTGGCGGTCGTGCTATCATTGCTGCTGCTGCTGCTGCTGCTCATGATGATGATCATGATCATGATGTGGTACTGACGGTAGTCGTTGTGGTGATGTTTGTGGGGGTGTTTACGGTGATGACGATAACAACAGTATTTATTTTTTATTCCTATTATTATTTTCCTTTAGATTTTCAGACCACCAATATTGCTTTCACCATAAGTATCACCACCACCACCACCTAAGAAGGCTACTTCTCAATTATGAGGTCCCAGGTTCAAATCTGCAGCTTGACATATTTGGGCAAGTATCTTTTACCAAAACATCAAGTTGAACCAATCCTTGGGAATGAGATTCGGTAGGCGGGAAAATGTGTAAGCCCGTCGGGTGAACTTTAACTGTAATTAAAAGAGTGAATTTTGTCACATGTTATGAGACACTGATTGTGCTTGGGAATTAAAGTAAGAGTACACATTTCTTTAGGAAACATGAATAGGTTCATAATTTGATTAAACAACTTGAACGCTTGTTATCGAAAACGACGAGGGCTCATTTATTTATTTCAAACAGCAACATCGCAAAATATCGATTTCTAGCATAGACACGTTGCCATGCATAGATTCGATTACATGAAGCTCAGTGTTTTTAAAGCATACTTATTTTACCAACTACTGAAAGATAAATAAAAGTTAAAGTTGAATGAAACCCTAAAATGCAACGAGATGCAATTAAATGCCACCTAACTCTGCTTAACTGTGCACACAACTTTGCACTTGACTCTCTTCATGACTCTCTACTTAACTCTCGACTACTGATTCTGCCAATCCACAAGTGTCTACACCGTAAAATATTCATACTTGAGTGGCTGTGTGGTAAGTAGCTTGCTTACCAACCACATGGTTCCGGGTTCAGTCTCACTGCTTGTCACCTTGGGCAAGTGTCTTCTACTATAGCCTCGGGCCGACCAAAGCCTTGTGAGTGGATTTGGTAGACGGAAACTGAAAGAAGCCCGTCGTATATATGTATATGTATATATATATATATATATATATATATATGTGTGTGTGTGTGTGTGTGTGTGTGTGTGTGTGTGTGTGTGTGT
>NC_068983.1:62111601-62113044 GCF_001194135.2 Octopus bimaculoides | reverse complement strand
GTGTGTGATTGTGTGTCTGTGTTTGTGCCCCCAACATCGCTTGACAACCGATGCTGGTGTGTTTACGTCCCCGTAACTCAGCGGTTCGGCAAAAGAGACCGATAGAATAAGTACTAGGCTTACAAAGAATAAGTCCTGGGGTCGATTTGCTCGACTAAAGGCGGTGCTCCAGCATGGCCGCAGTCAATGACTGAAACAAGTAAAAAAAAAAGAGTAACTTAAATACAGGGACATAAGTTTTGAAGTTGGGATGGGGATTATAGTTGATTAAATCGACCCAGAAGGTACTTTATTTTATCGACCTCAGAAGGTTGAACAGCGGAAAAATGTTAACTTCACAACAATTAAACTCAGACCGCAAAGGGTGTTCACTAAATACTGCAAAGCGTTTCTTCGAATGTTCCAACGAGTCTTACAGAATATTAGCACCGATTCTAACAATAATTATCCGACGAATGATCTTCTATCTGGTTTCTATACCTATAAGGTATAATCAAGTATGTAGTAAATCACAACTGGACGTCCTAAGGAAGGAAGGAAGCAAGCAAGCAAGCAAGCAAGCAAGCAAGCAAGCAAGCAAGGGAGGAAGGAAGAACACATTTGACAGTATAACCTTAGATACGGTGTATCTGAAGTTAAAAATGGAATGTCCATGGTTGGAATGCTTCTGATCATAAGTCAGTGGCAACAGATCAGATCTGATTCAAGTTTAAATGCAACAAACACACAACGCCACCTACAGCTACTAACAACAATAAATCGGACATTAAATTTGAAATTACCACTACCGATACTGCCGCCACCGCCATTACAACCACCACTCGTACCCAATCCGCACCACCCGCGCCCCCACCTGCATCACTATCGCTACAACATCAACAAGAACATTAGCCTAAAAATCAATGAATAACCAGCAAAACTGACATTATCATAGTTACAACTACAATTAAAAGCACCATTAATGACAACAGGATAAACTGCAACTAGATCCCCCTCAACTATCAACGCTACCAGCACCACAAGTTCAACTACAACCAACACTGAAAACTCAATGGATGCATCAACACACCAGCATCTCAGCCTCTAACGCCAACATAATAGTAACTACATCTTCAACCAGCAACTCAGCCACCACCTGAACCAGCGTGATGAGTGAACGGTAAAGTAACTGCGCGAGATATACTCTCTTTAACTCTCTTTTACTCCTTTACTTGTTTCAGTCATTGACTGCGGCCATGTTGGAGTACCACCTTTTAGTCGAGCAAATCGACCTCAGGACTTATCCTTTGGAAGCCTAGTACTTATTCTATCGATCTCTTTTGCCGAACCGCTAAGTTACGGGGACGTAAACACACCAGCATCGGTTGTCAAGCGATATTGGGGGGACAAACACAGACACAAACACACACACACATACACACACACACACACACACATATATAT
>NC_068983.1:62106172-62111514 GCF_001194135.2 Octopus bimaculoides | reverse complement strand
ATATATATATATATATATATATACATATATACGACGGGCTTCTTTCAGTTTCCGTCTACCAAATCCACTCACAAGGCTTTGGTTAGCCTGAGGCTATAGTAGAAGACACTTGACCAAGGTGCCACGCAGTGGGAATGAACCCGGAACCAAGCTACTTACCACACAGCCACTCCTAGCAACCAAATGTTCCTCACATTACACCCTATTTATCCCCAAATATAACAATATATCCTGATTCTTTAAAAATAAACCAAAGAATGCATTGGCCAATGTTGTTGTGGATGTGCGAAGAATGAAAAATGGTGGGATGGTCCCAGTTGTAACATCTTTTACGAAAGGTTTACTCGATCAGAACTGATTTAGGAGTTAAATATAGCCCACACTATTACCTTAACCTTCACGACGACCATTAATACAACCATCACAAATGCAAAAGTTACCTGTATCTCCACCAAAATCAATGCCACTACCACAACTATCAGCCACATCTGAACCACCAACACTTCTACCACAACTATCAGCCACCACCTGCACCTCAACAACCAATACCACTGCCATTACCACCACCACCACCACCACCACCAATATCACTGCTACCACACATACTACTACCTGCACTGCAAAAACTAATATCGCCACGACTGCGATTAACCCTACCAGTTGACCCTTGAACATCAACACTACCACGACCACCACAAGTACAGCTACCTCTTGCAATTTCAACCATTAATACCACCACCTCAACAACAATTACCACCTGCACAACAATCATCAACGTTACCACCACCACCACCACCACCACCACCACTGGCAAATTTACAACTAACACCGGCATTTCAAGCACCACATCACCACCTACATCACCACCAACACCAGCATCACCACAGCAATAAGACCAACAACTAGCAACAACAGTACAACAACTCTCCCACTAATCACACCGTCACAACTACTGTCTATACCACTACCTGCTATAGGAGACTTCTATGCGGTCGATCGACCTACCATGAAACCTCCCATAAATTAAACGTTACTTTCTTGGAATGGTGGTGGTGGTGTGTGTGCGTGGGGGGGGGTACACCTAGATACACCAAGTTAGACATAGATGCAACTTGAAAGAAGGACAGAGTTCTTGTGGCTGAAATGCTATTTGCTCTCATATATCCGTCTGCTTTATCAGGGTTAATCTGCTGCTGGACAACAATACTATCCACCGATGAAAGCCTATTTGCAGTCAACCGGACCTGCTAGAAATAGCAACCAAATCTTCCTGAAATTATACGTTACTGTCTTAAGAGTAAACATATTGGACACTGTAGCCGCATAAACACTGTCTAAAGCAAAAGAAGGGAGGACAGTCATGGCAAGGACATATTTGATCATATCTCTGTCCCGTTTCAGGTTCAGACTGGGGCTAAACAGTAACACAGCATCAACTGTTACCGTACGAGCAATAAACATTACAAACACTACTACTAACCATACTACCACTACTGCTGCAGCTGCTACTACTACTACTACTACTACTACTACTACTACTACTACTACTACTACTACTACTATTTCTACTACTACTACTACTACTACTACTACTACTACTACTACTACTACTACTTCTACTACTACTACTACTACCAACATTCTACTAACCTCTCCTACACCACCATCATTATTACTACTAATAGTACCACCATTAAAACTGCTACCATTACTACCAGCTATTGTAACAGCAACAGATTCTTTTCATACCTTTACATTGCCATTGCCGGTACTATTATTCAAGCATTACCCATATAACCATATAACCGTTCTGAGTTCAAATTCTGCTGAGGTCGATGTTGCCTTTCATCCTTTTGGGGTCGATGAATTAAGTACCAGCTGTGTACTGAGGGTTGATCTAATCGACTGCCCCACCCCCACAAACAAAGTTCAGGCCTTGTGCCTATAATAGAAAGGATTATTATTGTAACACCCCCCCCCACAACACACACACACGCACACACTAATACTACTACTGTTACTGCTGCAACTAATACCCATACAATTACTGCAAGGTACTACTACAACTACTACTACTACTACTAATAATAATAATAATAATAATAATAACAACAACAACAATAACCATAATGATGATATTAATAATAATAATAATAATAATAATAATAATAATAATAATAATAATAATCAGTTCTACTAGAGGCACAAGACCTCAAACTTGGAGAAGGGGGCTAGTCGATTACATGGACCTCCGTGTTTTACTGGTTTTTATTTCATCGAACCCGAAACCCATACTTTCACTATTACTGTCCATACAATGAGTGTTACTAACTATGTAGCTACTACCACCACTACTAGTACCACCACCACCACCACCACCACCACTACTACTACTACTACAGCTATTATTCATTTTGCCGCCACTAACACTGATAAGATTGAGGCATTACATGGTTATTCCTTCTGCCACAACTATCAACTAAATCTCCGTCAAATCACAGAAATTTTCTAAAGAGTGATCGCATTGGGACGGCTACAGAAAGAAGACATTTAATCATATATTTGCTCCATCAAAGATAAACTGGGACTAAACAGGTTTATCGTCAACAACATGTAACAATCAATAATGCCAATGAAAAGTCACTTACCTTAAACATTCAGTTCCGTTAACCTCTTAAATAATCAATCCACCAAAGAATTAATTAATTAGGATCTTAGATGAGTTTTATTTTATTTCACTTCAATTTTTTTTTAAACTCCACTTTTGACTGTGTAAGCGCTCCCTTTTCTTCATTATATATAAACCTCAATCATTTTCTCCAGTACATTACTCCATGGGGTGAACAGTTCGAATGACAAACTTATGGAAACTTCTCGCTCCTTTTCTCCATCTCTTCTTCCTTCCTCTCTTCTCTTCTACCTTTGTCCTTCCTCCTCCTCCTTACGCTTTCCGTTTCTTATTGCAGCCCTGCTCTCACTACTGCCTTTCTATCGTTTCTTTTTCCCTCACACTCAATCTCTCGCCCCTTCTTCCATTCATAGACACGTCATCAAAAAATGTTTTCACTATACAAGAGTTCTTCAAGTTCTCCGGTCAAATGTTATGATGGCTCTGTTCATGCAACTGGCCTCAATGGCGAAATCGTATTGAGAGCATAGATGTGTATAAAACACAGAGACTGTTAATAAGTGACAATTGCATCAGAGCTATCTATCCGGACGTTTCTCTTTCTCCTTTTATTTTCACTTGTTCAAGTAGGACAGCGGATGGTTTTTATCAATGACATAAAATTGAAGTAATAATAATAATAATAATAATAATAATAATAATAATAATAATAATAATAATAATAATAATAATAATATATTTTAATGGTTATTCATTATTTCCTTCGTCAAATTAGAAAATGGGACAGCCATATTTTATTGTTTTAGTATGTGTGTTTATGTGTATTTACATGAGAGTAATATGAATGTAATCTTAGACAGATAAATATTTAAAAGAGCATGCTATATCTTTTAATATGCATGCAATTTAGCGTTACTGTGAATATATATATATATATGTATATGCATATATATACATATACATATATATATATATATATATATATATATATATATATATATATATATATATATATGTATGTATGTATATATGTATATAGACAGACAGACAGACAGATAGATAGATAGATAGATAGATCTGTAGGTGTGTATGTGTCTGATGTAAAATAATAGCTTGTATTAAATCGAAGTGACACAGATATGTTTCAGCGAAATTTAAAAAGTTTTAAATATGTATTTTCAAACATAGCATATAGTTTAGATTACATTTCACCTATCTTCCACTTCAAGCTAAAACTTGCTAACATTGCAAATTTCACGTTAACATTTTACGTTTCCCTCTATCTGTTGCTGTCTCAAGGCCAAATAAACTGAGTTTTTTGTCATCATGCACAATGCCAGTTCTCTATTTTGCCCAGTAATCACTGGATACTGTAGCAAGAATCATCTGTTAGCACAACATCTGTTAGGTCTCATACAACTCTCCATGGAAATAAACCGAGAATTTCCTCTTAAAACGGTCTCACCATTGTTATGATACTCCACTCATTTACATCCGTTTCCCTGTTGTTGTTTATACGGCAAAGCCTCGTGCTTCCAACATATGTAGTATATCTGCACGTACTTTTCGATGAATGTATGTATGAATGCATATAGGTAGTTAGGTAGATAGGTAGGTAGACAGTTATATATACATATATATATAGAGAGAGATAGATAGATAGATAGATAGATAGATAGATAGATAGATAGATAGATAGATAGATAGATAGATAGATAGATAGGTAGGTATATAGATAGATGAGTGTGCGTGTATACATATGAATGTATGTGTTTCAGACTTCGACAGATTCTTCTTTAGAGTCCATACTTGCTCTTCCCTTTTCTCTCACATCCCCCTTCTCTCACACGCTCTCTCTATTTCAGTGTGTGTGTGTGTGTGTGTGTGTGTGTGTGTGTGTGTGTGTGTGTGTGTGTGAGAGTATGTGTGTGTGCGTGCGCGCGTGTATGCGCGTGTGTGTTTGTGTGTTCGTGTGTATAAGTGTATGTTTGTGCATGAGCACGCGTGTTGCTGTCAATATTGTTAACCTGTATTCTGTTCAATTGATATAATAATATCGTTGAAAGTTTATAATATCGTTATTTACAAAATATTTTTTCGCCTGCTTCCACGTTCTGCTATCTCCATCGTTTTCTTCTTTCTCTTTTTCTTCATTCTATAAGTCGATATTTATGAATGCATCCTACCTTCACAACTGGAAGCCTGTACATGATACAACACATCTGTCCAGCGACAAAAAAAAACAAACTAGCAAACATATACACATAGTAGTAGTAGTAGTAGTAGTAGTAGTAGTAGTAGTAGTAGTAGTAGTAGTAGTGGTGGTGGTGGTGGTGGTAGTTGTGGTGGTGGTGGTAGTGGTGGTGGTGCTGGTGGTGCTGGTGGTGGTGCTGGTGCTGGTAGCAGTGGCAGCAGCAGCAACAACAACAACAGCAGCAGACGGCTGCCGTCGTTCACTCTTGTTTGTGTGTGTATGCTTGCTTAAAACCTGAAGAATAGAAGAATTTCCATCGTAACTGTCGCCATATGCGTCATGAATGCAACCGAAGTTTAATGCCAAATATTAAACACACCTCAATTCATAAACCTAATATAGCATACATATGTATGTATGTATGTATGTATGTATGTATGTATGTATGTATGTATGTATGTATGTATGCATGTATGTATCCATGTATATATGTCTGATGTGTGTATGTATGCATGCGTG
>NC_068983.1:62104918-62105659 GCF_001194135.2 Octopus bimaculoides | reverse complement strand
ATATATATATATATAATATTTCAAGGGAATATGTTCGATTATATCAAAGAGAGATACAGAATATTCAATATTGAACACATTTCATCAGTTTATTGCATGATTTCTGCCCGGAATAGAAATATTAGCCATTCTGGGGCATTGAGATGTATAACAATACATATACATACGTATGTATGTATGTATGGATGGATAAGTTTAGTGGCACAAACCAAAGAAATAGAACTCAGTACACAAGGGTATTTTTTATTTATGCATTAAGTATCTGTACATATATAAATAGAGACACAGACACGTACACACACATTTGTATATATATATATATATATATATATATATATATATATATATATATATATATATATATATATATATATATACATATGAATATATGTATGTATCTATATATATAAATATATATATGTATGTATATTTATATATATATATACATACATATTCACATTTACATACACATATACATATACATATACATACATACATACATACATGCATATACACACAATGTGTATTTATGTACATATGCAGGCATGTATGTTGGTGGTTATATCTCTGCACCATATGCATACACACACACACACATGTATGTATGTATGTATGTATGTATGTATACATATTGTGTTTGTACGTATGTATGTGTACATGCATGTATGTATATATATATATATATATATATATATATATATATATTTATATTTATATATAAGGGGCATTTCTTGATAAAAT
>NC_068983.1:62095238-62100472 GCF_001194135.2 Octopus bimaculoides | reverse complement strand
TGTGTGTGTGTGTGTGTGTGTGTGTGTGTGTGTGTGTGTGTGTGTGTGTGTGTGTGTGTCTGTCTGTCTGTCTGTGTGTGTGTGTGTGTATGTATGTATGTATATGCATATGCACATACATATAACTATATATATATACACACATACATATATATACAGAGCCTTCATTAACTTTTTCACTGGGATGAGGTGGTGATAGTTTGGATTGTACCTCCAAACACTAAACACTATTTATATGAAATAGTGAGTGAAAATGACAAGTTATGAAATAATAGGTTTGAGAAAGAATAGACTCTCTGTGGTGTTCCTTCGTTGATCATATTTGGAGGTCCTATGTGTGTGTATATATATATATATATATATATATATATGTATGTATGTATGTATACATACACACACACACACACACACTTTCACTTTCGTATTCTCACGCATTTTTTACAATGTAAACCACTACTTATTTTTTGTATATGTAATGTTTCTAAATAGGCAAATGGAAAAGATCAACAACAATGTGGGCGGATGGCCTTTTATGTATCACCAATTTATCCAGGAATGAACAAGGAGGAAAGTACTTTTTCCCGGAATAGCACTTACAGAAACATGTACTTGGTTTTTAAGAGCTAGGTGACATCTAAAGCTTTGAGCACTGTGTCTGCTTAAGGACTAATGCTGAAGTAATGAATGTTAAGTACAGTAGGATCATAGTCACATATAGCAGTAAGGGGGTCTTTACTCTTGATAAAACTATCAGAATTGTAAATAATTGGCAAAAACAATGCCAGACACAAGAAGGGAAGACTATAAACTGCTTCTACACCACGATTGAAACCGCAAGCTATTTTAACTGTGGGTAGTCAGAGCAGAAGTTTTATGAATTTCCGCCTTAGCTGTAAGTGTTTGAAAAACTGGTTATGTTGTCAAGGTGGTACGGAATTACTGCACCAGGTTTTTATTTGTAAGAATTTACTCCTGGTTCGAATTCCCAACCTTCAACAAAGTTGCAGTGATTTAGAGAAATAGGTTTAACTGGAAATTAAGATGAGTCGCACATTTGTGCGTTTCAGATGTAAATATTTTATTTCTGGACCTCTCAGAACTCAATCGTACAATAAGTTCTTGGATCATGTTTAAACTCAGATTCTCCTGCAATTCCTTTACTTCTATTTCTATAGCAGATAGTTCTAAAATTAGAATTTCAAGAATTAGACAAATATCATTGTACACTTCAATCATTGATTAATTTATAGAAAGGCAAAGAACTGCTTTTGTCACAGATGACTTACAGAAACTGGGTATGAAATTATCTAGATTGTCATTGCAATATATCTTTCCATTTTTCTAATTTGTGACCTTTATTTTAATATCGAGGATTTTACTGGGAAAGTGATTGAAGTTTCTTGACAAAGTGTATCTTTGAAAAACGCTTATTTTACTCTGCATGGTAAAACTTAAGTCATTTAAAAGTTAATCTCATCCTTCCCTTGGGTTGCCAAGTCAAGAGTTCGCAGATGATTCTTTATATTTGTAAGGAACATCAGATGGGGAATCTGTTTACCTTTCCTTTCCATCTAAGTAATAACAAGCTCTAGTGGATCCAAAAACACATTCAAATTAATTCTAGTTGACAGTGACTTCACTACACAGTAGAAAGAGGTATCTATGTGTATATTCAACTACCACTTTTCAAAAACATTGCTGAAATAGTGAATTTTACCATTTAAATCTATTAAATTCTGACTTTCATGGACAGATTTTATATCATTTTCATATGCCAAATGTTCATGAGGGAAATACAAAGAGCGATGGGAACTTCTAGAAAACTGGTATCACTTTCATATCTGCAATTGATATTACATTATTTTCATTCACCATTGATTTGCTCCATCTGTTGCCACACTGATGATATATTAAAATGAACATCAGCATGTTTTAAAACCCTTTCGTATGCATTTTAATGGAAATACGGCTGTTCTTTTAATACATTATCTTCTGTAATATCTTCAACTATATATTCCTATTGTTCTGAGAATGAACGTTCAACACAAACGGTATTGTAAAACGTTACAAATTAGCTTCAGTCCTTGTATTGGCTTCCTTCATGAACATTGTCATCCAGTGTGTCCTGTGATGTTTTGTGGGAGTTAATTTGTTTGTTTGTTTGTTTTATTTTGACTTAAATGAGTAACGGGATAACTTTCTATGACGTTTTTAGATTTATAGCTGCTGTTTCAAGTTATTGCCTTCATAATAACAAAACACAAGGCTGTTACGAGACAAGGATTTGCCTTTTTCTGATGGTAAAATTTTCCTCCCTTGCTGTCTCAAAATTTCTTTTATCTTCATACTTTCGTTTCTTGCCATTAGATGACGAAATTTCCGACATAGAATTTTCCTAAATACTTTTAAACAAAATCTGCCACCGACGTGTACCAATTAAGCCAACCACCATTACCAGCTCATTCATGTAATTTACAGAAAATGAAAATACTATTTTACAATTTTCGTATTCCTCGTAAATATTTTGCAGTTATTTCATTATTTAACAAATGTTTGACATAAAAGAGCTAAGTGTGGATAAGTGACTATAATCAGAGGCAGTGCTAGGGCATGTCAAGGCCTGGGCATTGCTCCTGCTCCAAGCAGCTTCGCATGGGAAACCAGTAGCTTTGCAATTACACGCAAAATTGAACCTTAATGTTGTCTCGTATACGTAATTTATTCATTCCATATTCGTGATTTTACTTGTGTGAAAGTCACGTTCTTTTTTATTTGGTTTGAAGCAGACTTCACTCATTTGACGTTATAGTGCGTTTCTTCTTCACTACTTTGTTAAATATGTTAAATATGTACCGTAAATAATGTCTTTCTTGTGCTTACACTTTGTTTACTGTCTTTATTATTCTACTGTTTTCCATACGTACCGAGTAAAATCATTCAGAGAATACGGTTCATTAACTTTGCTAGCTACGGTTTAATTCCAAATAGCTAGATCGTTAAGTCCACATTCTTTATTATCATCGTTATAAAGTTACTTACTAATATTCTCAAGTTCATGCTCGAATATTTTATTTACCACTGTTATTATGTGCGCGTACACAATTTGCTATCAAATTCTTTCCGGAAATGATGTGCTCTGCTGGTATTTTGAGGGAATTTGGTTCATTGTTTCAATTTGCATTAATTCATAGACAGACAGACAGACAGACAGACAGACAGACAGACAGACAGACAGACAGACAGATAGATAGATAGATAGATAGATAGATAGATAGATAGATAGGTAGACAAATGTTGATGATGAAAATAATAACAGCAGTAATAATAATGACAACAACAACAGTAGCAATAATAATAATAATAATAATAATAATAATAATAATAATAATTAATAATAATAATAATAATAATAATAATAATAATAATAATGATAATAACAATAATAACAATAATAAATGTCAGGTTGTATTATAAAGTTATTGTTTGGGTTTAGTTGGGCTTTCAACACATCTCTATAATCCTCTGTAGTTTATTTTATGCGTTTTTCTTTAGGTGATGATTTTGGTGACGTCACTACAGGTCTAGGGTTAAGGTTATTCTGGATCTAGTTACCTAATAGATCGTTTTATTTTGAGAGTTTGTTCCAGCAGCAGCCTTTTCGACCCCAGTTTGGTTCCCCACTGAATAACGCAGTCGTTGTTGTCCCGGGTGATAACAAGTCCGGCATGAGTTTTGGTTTGTCATTAAAGCATTGACAGCGACAATAGGAGACGGGTCTGTCTGCTCATAGTTAACTGCTTGACCTGACAGCGCTTCCTCGTAGGCAGATAGATGGGAAATCACCTTTATTTTGGAGTGGTGGTTATGTTTCTACGCTTAACTGTTTCGTTACGTTTTAAACTGAGTGACTAATTTGTTACTTTTTATATTCGTTTGTGAGAAGTCGCTTTGTTTTTGTCTGGTACGGTGATGCTTGTGACTGGTGTTTTTTTCTTTTATTTTCTGTATGTGTCGTGCAAGCATTATTTATGCTGCTTATAAATATTAGCATGTGCACATGGATGCGTAGACAGTTGCACGTGTAGGTAATTGTTCAAATTACGTGCTGTGTAGCCCACAAATAGTTGAAGAATCTGAAACCACTGCCACAAAGCAAGCAAAATGGATCAAGCAGACTGCAAAAAAGAACGGGCGGAAACAAATTGAGGAGCGGTGCAGCCAGAAGCCTCTGCATGGACAAAATATACTTCAGAGTCGATATGCAGATGTAGATCAAGCTACAACCCATCAGAGGCTGAAAAGTTCAGGAGTAAAGCAAAGACTGGATGTTTCATACTGGTGGCACAAGAGCAAAGCTTGCTCACGAAATTGCCAAACGAAGAGAGAATGGAAGACCCGGATGATGATTAATACAAGTACCTTAGGATCTTGGAGCTGGACAATGTCTTGCACAGAGAAATGAAAGACAAGAGCACCACTACATATTTCAAGCGCCTCAAATTTCTCTTGGAATCGAAGCTCAACTCAAGGAAATTTGTGACTGCCATCAACATATGGACTCTTGCTGTAGTCCGCTATAGTGCACCCATCCTGAGATGGACAAAAACGGAGATTGACTAACTCGATCGTACTACTCGAAAGATAATGACAATGCATGGTGCCTTCCACCTTAAGGCAAATGTAAAAAGGTTCTACATGAAGAGAGCTAAGGGTGGACGTGGGCTGATTAGCGTACGGGAGCATATCAACAGTGAAAGAAGAAACTTGGCAGAATATTTGGTAAACAGCAAAGATGACCTGCTACAGTATACTGCTAGTGCAAAAGGAGTTAACAAAAATAGACTTGAGAGTGCTCATGAATTCCGAACAAGAACAGCCAACGAGAGAGAAGAAATCCTATTCCGTATAGAATTACATTGACAGTTCCACCGTGAATGTACTCGGTCATTTCACAGTTGACAACATGAAGCACATTAGTTGATTGTTAATGATACTACTACAAAAATATTTACCCGGAGTTTATTAATAAGAAGAGAATACAGTAATTTCTCGTCATATTGCGGTTCACCTATCGCGGTTCACCTATTGCAGTTTATTATTTAGGCTTACGTTGATGCCTCCGTGGTGTTGTTTTGCATTTATAATAAAATAAATATATACAAATTATAACTATAACGAAAAAAATATACAGTACAGTACTGTTTCTGCTTCGCGTATTTTTACCTATCACGGGG
>NC_068983.1:62087295-62094950 GCF_001194135.2 Octopus bimaculoides | reverse complement strand
TATGTATGTACCTACACACACGCAAACACACACATATACGCGTTAGCGGATATAAAAGCTGATATGATAATTCCCTACATGTTGTCATTTTTAATATAGTTTCGAGCGATATCGTTAATATCTTAACATGAACTTTAGTGTGCATGTGCATATATGTATATATGCATATATGTATCCAAGACTGTATGTATATAACGTGTGTTTATGTTTGTGTTCGCGAGGGATTATCGATAGAAGTTACTTGTGAAATTTTCTGTCTCAGCTTCGTCCCTACTCATTATTATCCTTCTATCTTACAAGGTCTATAATGCAAGAGCTGGCGCCATTATAATGGATTATGATAATTCGTTATGGGAGATCCCCCAAGATGTACAGAACACTAAAACTGAAACAAGTAAAAAGTCATATGAATACAGTCATGCTTACATGTTAGATGATAAGGGATGCATTTACTATAGTTCTGATTTGCGTTGGCTAAAAGAAGCGCGTGTAAGAATATGCTTTCGATATTACACAGACACAAAGTCTAGATCTTTATGTCTCCTAGCAGTGACACACGTTACCCGACTCTTGTGACTAAGGGCTAGATGCATGTCTTTTAAACTGTATTGCTTTATTAAGAAATGTAAAACCTAGATTTGCCCATTTAAGCCTGTCATTCCAGTGAAACCCCCAACCTTAGTGTGAAATAGCGATGTACATTAATTGCAACACACTATGTTTTTACCCGGAAAGGATCCGCATGCAACAGATTCAAGTTTCTGAAACGAGATGGAGTTGGTGATGCAATAATACGACAAAAACCTGACTGTAGTCACAACACTGCGCAGAAGTATCCCTTATGATGTTTTGTGTTGAGTGAAGTTGCCACAAAATACGACAGGAGTGACAGAGTATTCCTCTATCGGCATCCATTATTCACTTCTCGAGATATATTAAAGTTGAGCTGCAGCGCAGCCATTTTGGCTAATTAAAAATGAAAAAAATCAGAAGAACGATATTGATAGCGTGTGGGTTTTCACGATGCATGCATAGAACGATAGACAAACACTTTTTTCCGAATGCAGAGTTGATGTATGTGGAGATTCAGTCAGAGTAAGCTTTTTCTGGATAGAAATGACATTGCATAGAGAGTCGTATGGAAACCAAAAGGATTGAGAAAAATAAAAACTTACGAGGATGAAGATTTACCAACGGTTAATCACCTATAAGGGCAAATTTGGAATGTATTAAAAGCAAATTGTCTGAACTCTTGGATGTACTCACCAGTCACAAAATCTAGCGAGTATTTTATTTTTGATAATTTTTACGCGAGAGCTAGAAAAAACTTGTCACATAGATATGACTAACAGTAATAGACCTATACTTCCGAATGCTTTGTACCGGTCAGATGAACGAAACCACTGTTTCGCCTCCACTCATCAACATATGCGAAGCAAAACAATATTGATACAGCTTCGTGCAAATCATTGGCATAAACTGCCCTATTACAAGCTGAAAACCTAATTGCGCAAACAAGGCGTTGAAAGGAAAAAAATCTGTGGGAAAAGAGAATGTTCTGAAGCTACAAAAGTGAAGTAATCGATTCCTCTCTTCAAACAGCTTAATTCAAAATTAAACAAAATATTAAAGTTCAAAATAAAACAAAAATGGTATCGATAGCAACTGATAATTACTAAGAGATGTGGTCTATACTTCGACTTTTAATTCACTGAGTAAAAACGCGCAATACGTGCGACTAGTTTGACAAAAATATGCAAAGATAAAATGAATCGGCAGTCAACCATCCACAAAAGTACTGGCAGTAGAAAGACTTTATTCTTAGAAAGACTTTATTCAAATTCGCAGAGTATTCAGTTTAAAATTCAGACATTTTACAATGGATAGCTCAGCAAAAATGTCGGTGTCCAGGAATATTGAGATATGAGGATACTAACCAATATAACGCACCTCGAAAGAACAGTATTCTCCTATTCTTTTATCAACGCCTTTGTTATATACCGGCAGGATTTAACAGTGTGAAAAGTTTCAAGAATCGTTGAAATGAGTACTTTGAAAATGTTTTCAATATATCATTTTCAATAAAGGAAAGGAAACTATTGATAGGTTACCATAAGCCAATAGCAATATAGATCTAAATATCTCGCTCACTTTCTTGAAATGAATAATGCAATCAAATAAACTGATAGGATAATACCCAGGTAAAAATACCATCTCTATCAGAATCTTTTGCAGAAAGAAACCTTATATTGATTGATAAACCCATTAATTACTTTTTTATGTTATATTGCAAAGGGGAGAGTTTACTTAATAATCTATATTTACAAGTGTAAAGGTAAAAAGCGTAGAATTTCGATTTTAAAAATACTTAGCAAATTGTTACTCAATTGACGTAGCTAAAAAAGTATTGGGTTGATGCATAATTATTGGGGCTTTTTTCAACAAATTTTATTCAACAAAAACAATAACAACATGTAACAAAAACATCTTTAAATGATTATTCAGGAGAATATTCACCATCTACTTCAATTACTGTTTTCCATTTGCTTGGCAGACGGTCAGACCGTCATTTAAAGATGTTTTTGTTAAATATTGTTATTGTTTTTGTTGAATAAACTTTGTTGAAAAAAAGCAGCAATAATTATGCACCAACCCAATAGTTAAATTTAAAATCTAATACATGTGCTCACAAATCAGTGTAGTTTCCACTACAATTGATGGAAAACAGACGTGACATTCTCTGTTCACTAAACACTATAAAAATATGAGCCAATCTAAAATAAGTGCATTACAATTTAAACTTAAGAAAGCATTTGGTTTTAACAACGAACAAGGTACCTAGATATTAATGGGCCAAATTTGCTTGTCCCTACAAATTAGTTAATTAAAATTGGTTTACATGATGAAATAATGGTTCAGAGTTAAAAAGATAGTGACCAATGTTTCGTTTAAGAAATCAAATTGCATTAAACAAGTTTGTAAATTACACCAACATATCTATCTAACAATCTATTCACTTCATCTTTACTGACATTTGTTTAATGTTGACGTCATTCAAATGAAGCATAAAACTGATCAGAAATTTTACCATCCAAAGAAGTTATAATCTATCTAGAAAATTTCTGACATACTGCTATTTTTTAAGCATAGTGTATCTAGGGTTTATACATGATATACCCAGTATGTTCTTTCTTTTCTAAGGAAGAAAAAATAAATGTGGGACGTTTAATAGATACTTCAAGTATATGGAGGGACCGCATTGGGCTGCTTCTCCGGATCCAGAGAGAGAGGTAAGAGCATTTGTGAACAAAATTCAGAACACGGTCTCTATTCCTGGTTGTATTTATTTCACTCAAATTCAGCTCGATTCAGTAATATCCATTAGGAAATTGGGAGAGAAATCCCGGTCAGACTCGTTACGATGTCGAAATATTGTGGATTGTAATTGTAATTTAAAATACAGCCTTGTTATGCATTCTATCTCGTTGATTCTGTCTGAGAAGTATACTAAAAGTGCACATGTCCAAGGAGCGCTCAGCCATGTTAATTTAGCAGCATCTAAATCAGCTGATCTAACACCTTGATCTTCATCGTCAAACGACGGAAATCAACCACCACTACCATGCAAGCTCCAAGTTAAGCTGCGTATGAGTGGGTGCTGAAAAGTTCCTGGCTTTAAGGGTCTCTCGAAAAGCCTGGTTGGGAGAACAACCTCCTGAGTTCTTTTACTCGAGGACTTAGAAAACTTGAAGGACCGCTGCAATAGGTCTGTGAATCTGAGAAGGGAATATGTATTTTCTGTTACCCAAAGTCAGGAACTTTTGAGAACTTACTCGTATATATGCACATCTATCCTAAAATATGTTGTTACTTGCAAATAGATCCTTGTACGTGCAATGTATAAAATAGCTGAATGGGTAAACTTAAATTTGTTCAAGTCCAGTATACAGGAAACGTGTTTATATGGTTTTTGAAACATGTAAGATTACCCACTTTCTTAATATGATATAAATTTTAACGGAACAATTAAAAAACTCAACTTATAAAAAGCATTCCGTGCCACGTTTTAGAAACTAAAGAAAATATGAACTGTCAGTGCTTTGTTTAACACTCCGTCTGAGAAAGAGATACTATGCCCATAGCCACTGGAGGTCATCATATACTTTCCATATTGATAAATTTAATATTCAACTTAAATGATTACATGCAGCTATGAATTATAAATTTTGCATAACATTGTTTAATTAATGATAATCAATAATATTAATAATATGTATAGTTGACCATGTTACATTTAAATTAATAGGAAATTGAATAAAATTGATGAGGTTGTCGTTAAAGACATTTTTACTGAATGTATATGACGCCAGTTGTCTAGAATTTGAAGAGTTTAAGGTGTATAACACGTTAACATCTGAATAGATAAACACATAGTACGTTAGAAGGTAGTAAAATATCTCATTAAAATTGTAATTCAATTCTCTTCCTTGGATAACGGATACCTTGTCCATAATAGAAACATTTATATGATTAATGTGAGAATTTCAAGAGGTAATTAAATGGTAACAAAATTAGTAATAGAAAATGTGTGAAGGGGATTAGGTATGGGTATATATATTATGTTACGAATCAGAATATTTAAACAATGGACACCTTATTCAAAAGTAAGTGGCATTCAGAAGGTATACAGTCCCCTTTGATAATCGTTTAAATGTTACAAACATTCACTGGGTAAGAATTGTTATGCACATTCTATAATTTAACAAAAGTTCATTAACACTAGTGACTTTCATTGACAAAGAAAGCGTGTCTTTGATTTGTGTAAATTACTACCATGTAAGCCACCAGCATAGCACATTCCTGGTAAGGCAAATATGAGATGGAGTTTATAATATTAATTGTTCCCATTGTCGTAATTTAATGTTTTTCAAAACGAAAGCACATAGTTTTGTATTTCAGAGGTGTATCTCACACGTGCGTGTGCGCATGGCTGCATGCGCGACTGAGCGTGAGTGTGTGCGACAGATAGATAGGCAGACAGAGAAACAGAGAGAGAAAGAGAGAGAGAGAGAGAGAGAGAGAGAGAGAGAGAAAGAGGAAAGAGAGAGGCAGAGACAGAAAAAGTTGTCTTTGAGCTCTTGGCTGCTACTGGCATTTCTAATTGATTGTAGAACTATCAATGTAAAAGGCTTGTAGCATATTTCAGTTTATCAAACTGTCACAGCTTTTAGATCTGAAAATGTTGTCGGAAAAGACGAATTATCCTCCTTTGTAGAAGAAGAGTTTTCACACATCGTTTTCACTGACAAGATATCTTTCGGTTATAATGTATGGAACAACGATAATTTCTGTTATTACTTAGAAAAAAATGACTATTATAACTTAAACCTCCCGCTAAATGATAACTAGAACCTTTGAAGTTTAATTCATTGCTTTTTTTTTTAAGAACCTAGAATATTAATGGTGCTTAGAGTATCATTCCTATACCGACAAGGCGTAGTTGAGAGGTTCAATTCGCAATTTTGCGGTCTTGGGTTTAGTTCCACTGCAGTACACCTTGGCCAAGTATCTCAAACTATAGCCCTAGGCCTGTCCAATGCCTTGTGAATGATTCGTGAATTTAGTAACAGAAGCTGCGAAAATCGTAGCATGTTTATATATATGTGTGTGTGAGTGTATATATGTGTGTGTGTGTGTGTGTGTGTGTGTGTGTGTGTGTGTGTGTGTGTGTGTGTGTGTGTGTGTGTGTGTGTGCGCGTGCGCGTTTGTGTGTGTGTGTGTGTGTGTGTGTATCATCCGACGATGGAATCAATTTACAACCATTATCTTGGACCACCGAGCCACCAGAAACACCTGTTGGATTTGTAATACTCTTCTTCAACCCCTTTAATACTTGATACCATTTCTTTTCTGTATAGGTCGGACATTTGATGTTTTGTATGTAAACATATAATCCTTTTGCATTTAACGTATTTAATATCCTTTGTCTGCCGACCTGTTTAACTTGCTTGTGTTTACATTTACTCCTCTACCTATTCAAGTTTAAACCTTTTGAGCACTAGTAATGTGTATTCTATACGGAGAGTAACTGCTCCCCATCTATGATATATATACGTATATACAAACATCGGCGCAGGAATGGTTGTGTGGTAAATAGCTTGCTTCCCAACTACATGGCTCCGGGTTCAGTCCCACTGCGTGGCACGTTGGGTGTCTTCTACTATAGCCTCGAGCAGACTATAGCCATGTGAGTGGATTTGGTAGACGGAAAATGAAAGAAGCCCATTGTATATATGCGTGTGTGTGTATGTGTGTGTGCGTGTATTTGTTTGTGTTTGTCCTCACACAATCGCTTGACAACCGATGTTGGTATGTTTACGTATCTGTAACTTAGCGGTTCTGTAAAAGAGACCGATAGAATAAGTACTAGGCTTACAAAGAATAAGTCCTGGGTCAATTTGTTCGACTAAAGGCGGTGTTCAGACATAGCCGCAGTCAAATAACTGAAACAAGTAAAAGAATAAAAAAGTAAAAGAATAAATATACATTTAGCGAAAGAGAGAGAGAGAGAGAGAGAGAGAGAGAGAGAGAGAGAGAGGGGAAAGTTTATATGTATGTGTGTGATTGCCTTTGTATTTGTTTCCACTCAACTTGACAAGTTATACTGGTTTCTTTACATTCCGTAACTTAACCGTTCGCTTTTGGGGGCTCGTCTGGGTCTAGGATAATATATTTGGATTATCGTTGACCAAAGGACTGAAGTTCATTAACAGAGGTGTGCATGTGGTGCCACTAATAGGATAGCTCATTCCCAATGCCTGGGCAGCCCATTCCCGATAAGAGCGAGATATAGAATCCCTACTGCTCATATGGACTACAACCTACTCACGTTTGTCAGGTGCACTCAGTTGTAAGCCCAAACCATCAAACGATTACTCCCACGTAACGACTGCAGACATTACTATGTTCAGACACCATAGAATGATGATGACCTTGCTAACAGCACCACCTGCAATGTTCAGTACCAGGAACTGGTGTTGCTACACATATCAAACGTCAGCTTACCGTGAAAATGGTGCCAAACTTTTGTTCGCAACACAGGGACCTTAAATGATAAAAGAAATAATTGATGTCGTTTTGATTGCGTTACAACTTCGTGGCTGCCATTGACCAATAGAATGCCATTTTAAACTTATTCCAAAGTAACCAATCTATCTTCGAAAATTCAACGTGATGAACGCGTCCTATGTGGTACGAAAGTTTAAGCAAAATGGAGTAACTGAGTGAGATATATTTGCATGTCAAAAGTTTTGATCTGAGGTCATGTGCTGAAATCAAAACGATTGAGGCGCGGAAGGCACGAGCTAGTCATTTAGAAACAAAGCAAGACCGTTAACATCACTTAAATATGCTCTCTTTGTAATATGGTGTCAAAATTTTGGTCTCTGGAGACTGCGACCTGATCATTGATAAAATGTGTGCTACATCACAAATTTTGTTTGTAACTAGGTCGCAGTTTCGGGTGACCAAACGTTTTACACCATATTACAACCAAGAAATATTTTTAAATGAAGTCAACAGTTTTGGTGGGTTTCTGAATATCTAACTTGTGTCTTCCATGCTACACTCGTTAAATATATATATATATATAAATA
>NC_068983.1:62085963-62086840 GCF_001194135.2 Octopus bimaculoides | reverse complement strand
ATATATGGGAGAATAAACAAAAAATAACAACAGACGAGGACAGGTGGTGTAAATAACAAAAGTATATATTAGTATGACGCTCGGGAATACGGAAAGTCTTTGACGTTTCGAGCTACGCTCTTCAACAGAAAGAATACGGAGACAAGGAGAAAAACACGGAGAAAAAAAATTGAATAGTGTTCAGTCAACGGTCAATCTCACACCAGTGTCTACATGTGGAGATTATGGATCAAATGTCACTTAAGGCACCTTATTTGGGGCATATTGATTAATTGTAGGCAAGTTATAAACAGTGGGGTAGATAAAATACATACAGACAAAATACTCTTTTAAAAAATCCGGATATAGAGCAGGCAAAGGAAAATCTAAATCAAAAATGGGGAGAAAGAAAAGGAAAAGAGTAGAGAGAGAGAGAGAGAGAGAGAGAGAGGAAAAGAGAAGGGGGAATGAAAGAGAAAGAAAAAGGAGGCGAATATATACAAAAGTAAAGTGACAAGGAAAAGGAAAGAGAGAAACAGAAGAATGAGAAATGAGGAGGAAAAAAGAAAATATTAAAGATGGCACGTAAAGGAAATTGGAGTGAACGTCTCTTCGTCCTTGATTCCTTTCAGTCATAGTCTTTATGAGGAAAAGTCAGTTTTGCTTACTGAGGTGTGAAGAATTTTAATGCGTATATATTTTATGGTTTGATTTTATAGTTGAAAAGGAAAAGCAGAAAATATCTCGTGTCCTATGTTCTGATTAATTGATTTTTACCAAGAAAACTGGTTGTACAAGCTAGTTGCTCACAGTTTGGAAATGGTGTTTTAAAGAGCATGCACATACCTTTCTCTCTCTCTCTCTCTCTCTCTCTCTCTCTCTCTCTCTCTCTCTCTCC
>NC_068983.1:62083386-62085929 GCF_001194135.2 Octopus bimaculoides | reverse complement strand
CTCTCTCTCTCTCTCTCTCTCTCTCTCTCTCTCTCTCTCTCTCTCTCTCTCTCACACACACACACACACATAGACATCCAGTCATATATATGTACACACACACAGATACAGACACACTCACACATATAAAAATAAATTCATAATAGGATATAAGGATAAAAGTCACGTTAGTGATTTTAATCAAGTAGGCAGCATGTTATAAACATTTATAGGCAATTTGTACATTAAATTAGTAATAATGTACATAGGTATATATCAAGGGAGCAAGGGTCAAAACGACCTGTCTTCAGCATGTTTGAAGTGCCGATACCTTCAAAAAAACTAACAAAAACTCCAGCTAGATATACACATGGCTGAAAGCGGGGTAGTAGAGAAAATTAAAAATACCTCACGCTTATTGTGAATTGGTTTCAGTTTCTGGATTAAAGTAAAGCTAAGCCTTCTTCCATCGTGAGCAGAATATACGGGGAGAAATATAAGTCCAAATAATTGTACATACCGTCCAAAGCAGATTCACACGTCTACATACAAATAATAGCGCGTATACATCCAATGAAAGTCAATTTTAAATCCCCTCACGACAGCCAACGTGTATATCATAAGAATAGTCAAGAAGTAAATGCTATTCCGGTTAGGAGTAAAAATAATTAAATTATTTTATTTAAATTATTTATGAATTCATAATAGAATATAAGGATAAAAGTCACGTTAATGATGTTTATCATGTAGTCACCATGCTATAAAAATTTATTGGCAATTTATACATTAAATTAATAATAATGTACATATGTATATAACTATGTCAAGGGAGTAAAGGAGAAAACAACCTGTTTGCAATATGCTTGGAGTGTTTTATTCAAAATGGTACGTATACACGGTTGAGTTGATTTATCTGCAGGTGGCTTAGGTCAACCCATAGGTTGACTCATTCCACTTATAGATGTATTGCTATGCATCAGAATAGAATGAAGCTAAGGGGGATAATTTCCGTTTACAAATAGAATAATTAATTGAAGTGATCGTTAAAATTTTTAAATGTTGGTTTCACATTTTGGCACATTGTCAGCAATTTCAGTGATTGGAGGCAAGTCGATTCCATCGAGCCCACTGACCAGCTGGTATGTTCTTCTCCGTGAGGATGAAAGGCAAAGACGACCTCGGTGGAACTCGGAACGTGAAAACACGAAATTCAGCTTAATATTTTTGTCGTGAACAATGACGAATCTACCAGTTCACCGCTTTTCAAATACGACAATATTAAAATTTAACCACATAGCTGAATGCAAGTTATTGTTGTTGAAAATTGAAATTGCCAAAGAGAAGCAAATAAAGAGTGATAATTGGAATATTACCAGTTAAAATGAATGATATTAATTAAAATTGTATCAAGGAGAAAAAATTTAATGCGGAAATATCTTAATAGCTTGAGGATTAAAAAAACAATATTCATTGATAGGGAAGGAATGCAAAATTGACTACTTCAGGGGATGTGGTAGATAGAATTACCAAATACTAATGGTGAGTACAAAGTAGGTAATTAAAATTTTGCAAGAATGCCTGAAGTTAAATGTGTTTCGGTTAGTATTTTCGGTATTACAGCCCTGAATTATCATAGCATACACACCTGATTGGTGAAGGCGCATGGCTCAATGGTTAGAACGTCGGGCTCACAATCATTAGGTAGCGAATGCCATTCCCAGACCGGATTGTGTGTCGTTTTTCTGTGTAAGGCACTTTATTTTACGCCACTGCAGATCACTCAGCTGTAGAATTGAGTTGCGATGTCACTGGTGCCAATTGTACCAGCCTTTGCCTTTTCCTTGGATAATATCGGTGGCGTGGAGAGAGAGGTTGATATGCATGGGCGATTGTTGGTCTTCCATAAGCAACTTTTTCAGAACTTGTGCCTCGGGAGTGCGGGGGTAACTTTTTAGGTGCAGTCCCATGGTCGCTCATGCCTGAAGGGGGTCTCTACCCATTACCATTTACTCACTCGATTCGTAAGAATACCGCTGATAAGATTATAGACTTTTGCATTGAAGAGCCGCTATGTGTGGCTATAATTCTTCTCTCTGGTTAAGGACTACGAGCTGAGAGTTCTGAAAAGTAAATGTATAGGCATTTGAATTTATATTTTTGCATGCAAGACTAAATCCACCGGTTGATTATATGTCCAACCTGTAAATTTAGAAGTTTAACACCAACATATAGCAGCATTTACATGACCAAATGACATGTGCGAGTTGTGTACATCGAGGAAAGTAAATTATTATAGAGTTACGTTTGGGCTAGGCTGATTGGGTAGTATTTCATGCTTTTTTATATATTACGGTTGAAATAGTTTATCTTTATTGCATTAGAAGTTGTAGTAGACTTTAACTGAATTAATGTCAAGCATTTTACATCTGTGTAAATCATATACATGTTGATATATAAAAAAAATTAGGAAATCTCTTAGTATATTTGTTGATAATTTTCAACTACATAGTTGATATGTGTGTGTGTGTGTGTGTGTGTGTGTGTGTGTGTGTGTGTGTGTGTGT
>NC_068983.1:62080163-62083376 GCF_001194135.2 Octopus bimaculoides | reverse complement strand
GTGTGTGTGTGTGTGTGTGTGTGTGTGTGTGTGTGTGTGTGTGCGTACGTGCGCGCGTCTGTCTGCATTTGAATATATGTATATATGTGTGTGTGTTTGTATGTAAATCTGTAAATCCATGTACATGCATGGGTATGTGTATGTGCGTTTGTTTTAAAACGAGTTATTATTCGGAAAATTGTTTAACTTTGTGGGAACTATTAACATTATTGATTTTTTTTTTCATTTTCCTTTCTGCAATTGCCTCACAACAACAAAACCATGTGTGTGTACGTGAATAAAATAAAACAACTTTTCTTTTCATTAAAAGACGATGGTTCATGAGCTATTGATTCAAAACAAATGCTTTCAATACACCGGATCAAACACCGTTTTGGAGAAGATCAATGAAAATATCGGTGAAATGTATTTGTCGTTGAAAGAACAGATTGTACTCAGTAAATACGCAGATCATTCCATCATTAGTGTCAACTGAATGCAAAGCGTAAAATCAACACTATTAGTTATGACTAGCAAACAAAATACATACTGACAAGAAATGGTGACTGTTGTACAATTGTAGATTGGAAACTAATCAATAGTAATAAAATTTATGCGACGCGAACAGCTGTTGGGGTTATGTCTTAAGGTGAGACTGTAGCAATGTGCGTGGGAGCTGTAGAGCTGGTGAAGAATTTTGACGCCATTAATAGAAGAGAGGGTGAATACAAATGTAAAAAATATATAATCGTCGGCGAGTGGCCACGTTATGATGGTTGAAGGATTATGATGATGATAATATAGTTGCTGATGCTGTTGAGGAGGAGGAGGATGATAACGATAATAATGATGATAATGAGGATGACGATCATTATCATTGTTTTATCATCACCAGCAGCATCATGAAGCGGGGTCGGTACATATTTGTTATACTTTGATATGGGGAAATGAAAATAGAGCAGAAAGAGGAAAGACTATTTTAGTAGGTATGTGAATTGAAAAGAAATAGAAAGATAATGGTAATATATGCCGGGACCTCCAAGAAAGCAATCACCTTAGGATACAATTTAACCCTCAAAACTAATTCAAATCTGAGTCAATTAATGACACAGGTCTGAAAAGCAAAGTTGTCCTAAGCAGAATTCGAAATCAGAATATAATGAGCCGCAAGGCATTTCATCCGATGCTCTAATGATTCTGCCAATCTGTCACCGCAGTTATATGGACCGAATGTTTGGGGATACATAAAAGGAAAAAATAAGAGAACAGTTGGTGTTTACAACACGACATGAAAACGGCGGGCACGTAAAGCAAAAATGTGTGTGTGTGTGTGTGTGTGTGTGTGTGTACATAGTTTACTGTTCCATTAAAGTAGGATCATCAATAATAGTCATCCAGTGAGAGGTAAATATAATTTAATGTACACTCTATTAAAATAAGAGGTACTAATAATTTCTTGTCATTGAGAAAGGTGGTTACTCAGAATTTTACAATGTACCTTGTGTCTGCAAGCCATCTCCGGTTCTGGGCACATATTTTGTTCTATTTGAAAATCATGGCGCTGGGGCGTGATTAACCCTAGATATCAGATTATTCTTATTACAAAATACAAATTCTCTTTCCAATTTACAGTAATCGCTCTAAAACAGCATGTGGAAAGTTGCTTGAATCACATAGGAAATATGCACCAAAATCATCTACCGTTTAGAAAATTTATTTGCAGGCAGAATCTCCTTCTACAACCACATCTTCCTCTCAAAGAAGCACTAAAAGAAAGTTAACGAGAATTTAACTGGTAAAGAAAGTATCTTTGCTCACTTCCTCCCGGTTTCTACATTCTACAATCTCATTCATTGTAACCATCAGGCAGAGGAAAACTGTCTGTCCGTCGCAATCAACTGAAGTTGACTGAGTGATTTCCATAATATATATGCATCTCAAGCAGTACTGTCGTACAATCACTACCTTCTGTGAACGTACTGCCGAGACTAGAATTCCTGAAAGCTGCTCATAGTAATTGGTCTAAAAGTCCACAGGAATACATTGCACGGTTGATATACGTCGAAGTCCTGAATCTGGTCAATAACATCGTCACTCTTAGCTTTCATTAATACTCTATACAAAGCAAGTCTACGAAGTTCCATTTGTCGTATTTACACGAATTCTGACGAACTGTAACAGACAGATGGTACCCAGATTTTGGTTAAAATGAACCGTGTTTTGCACCTCCGTGAAACAGATCGATTAGATATAGGGAAATGGGTCTAAGAAATGGCAACCACACATGCTCACAGTCGAAGACCTTCTCCAGATTCTGCAATGTCAGTGTATGCCTTCTGTGAGAAGGAGAAAAAGCACTTATTTCACCAGATGCTAACTGGAGCAAGGCATAATGATCAGGCGGTAATAAATGAGCCGATGTACGAGTTTGTCACCGCTGTCCGACGGTATATAAACCATGCATTTTCCCATCATAGACTATGCAAGTTCTACTTGATCCCAGTAATCATTATCTTCACAAAAGCTATAAGCAATTACAAAGAATCCAAAGGAGTTCGCTGCATAATATTATAGATTTGACAAAATCCACACTCACAGACCACTAACCAATGAAACCAAAACGCTAAAAATGACTGGCCACTGGGATATTGGAAGTCTATTGTTTGATGCTTTAAATATGTGCCAATAGATATTCAGAGCAAACGTAAACAACATCTGTCCGGTAGATTCTACAAGGAATATGGGTACCGCCTCTTCCAATACTGTAGAGGTGAAAACGAAACCAACACTGGCAGGTTTCAACTTAACAAAATACTGCAACGCATTTTATCGATACTGGCGAGATTAATTTTATCGCGAACCTAATAGCCATTGAATTAAGATTGTGGTACATCATGTCCAGCACCTGATGGTCTCCCATTTCATCATTGTGTGATTATTGATGATGGCGGTGGTGGTGGTGATGATGATGATGATGTGACGGAGGAAATGATGATGATGATGATGATGATGATGTGACGGAGGAGATGTGATTGTATCAAGGGTGGTAGAGATGGTGATGTTTATGAAGATTGTAGCTGTAGTGGTTATGATGATGGTGATATGACAAGGAGAAAGAAAATATTGTGATTAGAGACTTAATGTATTTGACAATAAAAAAGGCCAAAGACATACCAAAAGAGGAAGGGGGAGGAGGAGGAGGAGAAGAAGAAGAAGAAGAAGAAGAAGAAGAAG
>NC_068983.1:62078916-62080096 GCF_001194135.2 Octopus bimaculoides | reverse complement strand
AGGAGGAGGAGGAGGAGGAGGAGGCAAAGAGATTAGTCGAGCTGTAGATATCGTATGCAACATAACTGAGAATGAAAAATTGTAAAATATAATGAATAAAATAAGAAATGAAACTAATAAAAATGAGGGAAAGAGAGAGAAACTGGAAGAAAGGAAAACTAAAAGAATAAAGAAAACCGAAAGATAACGCAAATGAACAAAATGATGAACCGAAAACAAAGGCAGGTTGATAAGAACGGTTTGAAATTTGACAGTGTAATGGTAGGGAGGGTCATGTTGGTGATGGAGGTGACGGCGATGGTCAGAAGTGGAGTGGCAATAGTCAGTGATAGACAAAAAGAAAGAAAAGGATAGGTCGAGGTATCATATAATGAACAACTGGGTTAATTAAAATTGAAGTAGTTTAATATAATTGACAGATTTCTACAATAAGGAGATCCACCGGTGTATTTATACTTAAGTTATTCAACAGAACCCTTTCTGTTAAAGTGTAGCATTTTTTCTTTGTTTGTTTTGAATTATTTCCTTAACGAACTGACATTTCCGTGGAAAGAGCTTATCGAACGCTTTCACTAGATAGTCAGTAAGACTGTTTAAAATCTGATTGGTATATCCTCGCCCCCGCTAGTGTTTCCTGAATTACTGTGATAGGAAATGCAAAAATGGCATTTGAAAATATTGTAATTAGAGACTGAATATGGAAAAAATGATACCACCCAAAAGTTAGAGATGTTGTCTTTATGCGATGTATAATTAAATGAGTAATCTTCAGTCTACTTATATGTCACTTGATTGTCAAGCACTACACGACATCGTACCCCATCTTCGACGCTATGCATTACTTCTGAGTAAGAGCATAGTTCTGATTAGCTGATCTACTGACGTGTACGTCACTGCTATATTAGATTGCGCTTTACTGTAAAATGTTCACTTAATCATCATTAATTGATACACGTTGTTATAGGATAACGCACTACGTTATATTTCATCGATAACTTATCTCTAAGATTTATTTCCGGTAGTCGGCTCTATGTAGAAAGTGAATAGGGTCATGCCACTGAATATATGAAGAACTAATGGAACGGAATGAACAGGAAGTGACTGAATTAATATATATATATATATATACACACTCATGCATAACGAATGGACAAGTATGTATAGGAAGTGAATGATATAT
>NC_068983.1:62075059-62078790 GCF_001194135.2 Octopus bimaculoides | reverse complement strand
TATATATATATATATATATATATATATATATATGCATATATACATGCATGTACATACTTATATATATATGTATTAGCATATGCATATATGGGTACAGAACGTCAAAAAACATGAGCAACATGAAAAACGAGAACATGAAACACCAAAACAGAAAATGAACTCTGTTTCGAACGCCGAAAGAATCAACTAGAAAAGCGAGACAGGCAACATTAAGAGCAATCCCTAAAGTAGAAAAATGTCACAAAAAGAAAATAGAAACTATACGTGGAAACGTAAGGGGAAAGTAAGAAGAAAAATAAGCGAAAATGCACATTGGAAATAAAAAAAAACTAAAGGCTTTCTATGAAAATAACGATACATATATACAATTAGGTGAACTGAGGTAGGAAGAAAAGTAATAAAATTCATTATTGTGAATTGCTAAAGAGATTCAAAGGTGTATCGGTTCCGTAAAATTACTGATCACAGCTTTGAATGCGCACCGATTACCGAACAGTGTCGGGTCTACTAGTGCCTGAGTCAAAAGATTATATGTAAGGATGGTAAGTAGTTCTGGATTTGGTGTAATTAGGGTAGATATATATCTGTAATGGGAAAAGTGTATCGGATGTATGTGGGTTAGTGGTATTAATTGAAAGGTTAGTAGTGTTCTGTATTAAGTTATGTGTTCATATTGAGTTGTGGAAGATATTTATAGATGAAAGTTGCCTTTTTATACATTTTTTTGCTGTACTGAGGTGTTCTGTGAACATTGATAGAAGGGGAAAATTAGGAAATTAGGATTAAGGTTTCTAGCACACCTTTCTTTGTGTTCACTGACCTGTATCTGTCTGTATCGTGGGTGGTGGATTTGTTCTTTGTGGAGAGTGGTTCTTCGACGAAGTGATATTCCTGTTTGACTAATATAATAATTTGCACACCCTAGGCATGTAATGGCATAGATTAGCTTTTCCAAGGCACAAGTGAAATTTGATTTAATCTTAAATATTTTACCTTTGTTTAAAATGGAATTCTGAATCCTCCAAAAAGTGGGGGCATGACTACAGTTTTTCACTTTTTGTTCCGTTGTTAATGGATATTGTCTTGCGCTGGTTAATATTGTTTTCAATGATTTCGGTATGTTTACATACCTCTGGAGCACACTCTACAGATCTATAACGTTGACGACGATGTCAACACACGCATCACTAAGGGAAGCTCAGCATTCAAGCGCCTACGTGAATCAGTGTAGGAGAGGAGAGGCATTATGCTGACCTCCAAGTTGAAGGTATAACAAATAATTGTACTATCTACGCTGCTGCAGCCAGCAAAACTTGAACGGTTTATGAACACCACTCTTAAAAGCTAAACCGCTTCTACTTTACCTACCTGAGAAAGCTGTTGAATATCACTTGGTAAGACAAGGATCCAGACACAGAGGTCCTCTCTCTAGTTGATTTGCTAAGCATTTATACACTGCCGAGTAGATCACAAGTCGAGTGGGCATGTCACTTTGTTCAAATTCCTGACACGTGACTTCCTAAAGGATTGTAGCACAGCGATCTGACAGAAGGAAGCTGCACGCAAGATGGACTGAAAAGGCGCTTCACGGATACACTCAGTGAAAGCTTCCCTGAAAACCTTTGACATAACTGCGACACCTCGGAAATGCAAGTTCATGACGGCCATGCCTGGCGAAGCTGCAGCAGCAGAGGTACCACCTCGTGCGAACGGAAGAGGATTGTATGGACACAAACAAAATGTGAATACATTAGTACAGTGTCAACTCCTTGCCTTCAATCCCAACAAACAACGAGTGCCCGACCTGCGGTAGGGCTTTCCAAACTCGCATCGGACTGATTGGCCACAACCGGCCACACCTTATACCATCTTCTTTTCCCATCTAATGTCCTTGTCAACATCGACAATAACGGATGAACTAATATTATTCACTTTTGCATTACAGAACATTATGTTAATATTTTCTCTTAAATCTCTCACTTGCTACTAACACATTTCAAATTTTCTGAAGGGCTACCATCAACTACATTAGATCTAGTGATTAGAAACAGTTTTCTCCCTTTAATGTAAAGCTCAGGAATGATAATTTTCATACATTCGGTTCTATTACATATATATGTGTGTGTGTGTGTGTGTGTGTGTGTGTGTGTGTGTGTGTGTGTGTGTGCGTGTGCACGTGTGTGTGAGTGTATATATATATATCACATTTAGCCATGTATGCAATACAATATTTATGCATGTGCGTGTTCATATATACGTGTGTGTATATATATATATGTGTGTGTATATATACATATATGTATGTATATACATACGTATATCTGTATAATTATGCATACATTTCATATGTGCATATGTATGTGCATGTGTAATGTGCGTATGTGTAGACACGTGTTTGTGTGTATATATGTATGTATATATGCGTGTGTGTATATATGTATATGTATATATATGTATGTATATATATATATATATATATATATATATATATATATATAAGCATATACATATATAAATATATACATACATACATACATACATACATACATACATACATACATAAATACATACATTTAAAATTAAGATTTGAATATAAGTTATATAAAAGACAGTACTAATTGTGGATAGAAGATGGGAACATCGCAGATTTCAAACACCCTATATATTGCATTATGGGCAACTACTTCCTTTATCATCCAAAAGATACCCTCCTGTCAAATTAGGCTACACGCATATTTTGCTGACATATGCTAACATTTTTCACTAACCACACACCAGCTGAATTTTATCCAAGAAAATATATTCCTGTTTCCTCTTATGATAAATCAGAACCGAACATTAATTCCCTTATATGTCCTACATACTGATACAAAAAATAAATATCTTACACATGAAACAGTGAAGCAGTACCCGACTAACTGAAAAATTATAGCCCAATTTGTTCTATAGTATATCTTGCATAATTACAAAGCGCTGAAAATATATAGATCAGCCTGCATTATATATACTGATACGATAGCATGCCTTGTACACAGACATATAACGTTTTCTGCAAAAAGACATAGGCATATACACACGCACACAAACTTACACATGTGCGCGCGCGTTCACAGCATAACCTATCCTGGCCGATGAGACATTATTATAGGCTAACGAAACATCAATGTTTTATACTACTGCTACTCTTTATATTGGTGAACTGTAAACCCTCAGCAGAACACAGTATACATCTAGGGAAATTCCGTCAATTAAAGTTGTGGTTTGTATTTTCCTTGCTGTTACACACATACACTCACACATACACACACACACACACACACACACACACACACGCACACACACACACACTCGTGCGCTCACGCCTGAAATCACAAACATAAACTTACACAATGTTAATGTGAAGAATGGATGAAATGCTATCCTCACGGTTACATGTCCGGTACACCAGAGTTGTAAGGTCGAAAAAAGATTATAGAGAAGATATCTACTTTTATATGTACGAAGAGAAACCTGAATCAATATGTTCACAGTATATTTCCTGCTGTAGAGCTATCAAGAGATATTCTTTCGTCTTTATTTTAGACAAAAATAAAAATACAAAATATTAAGTCAGAGAATGTTAAGTGAACCAGCAAAGAAAGTCTCAAGTAGGATAATCCGAATGAGGGAGTTTTCTTTATATCTGTATGCATATTTATATATATACATAAATACATACACGCACACATATA
>NC_068983.1:62073402-62073817 GCF_001194135.2 Octopus bimaculoides | reverse complement strand
ATATATATATATATATATATGCGTATATAGTTATAAGTGTGCATAGTTGCACACAGATTAGTATATAAACACATAAACCTATATTTAATGATTAAGTACGTTCCTACATACACACACACACATACATACATACATACATACGTGCATACGTTTCTTAATACCTTCATTATATTGTATTTCACTTATATCTGACTAATCCTAAGATGAGCGAATCTATTTCAGCTTCCGAAGACATCCTCTAACTCAATATTTGATTAATCTTAGAACTACCTCTCACTGGAACGTTTTCGTTAGAATTTCAGTAAATGAGATGAAAACGCAACCATTATACTACCAACCATAAAATGAATCTAAAGAATTGCTTATTTTTTTTTACATTTTTTTAAATATGTTTTTGGTATATATTTTTCTTATT
>NC_068983.1:62071842-62073244 GCF_001194135.2 Octopus bimaculoides | reverse complement strand
TTATTTTTTTTTACATTTTTTTAAATATGTTTTTGGTATATATTTTTCTTATTTACATTCTCTCATTTCTGTCGTTATTGATTTTTGTTCAGTCAGCCCAGTTCCATGTAGTTCGCAATGTACTCTACGTCTATAATATTGTAAAACTAGCTGACAACAGGCTTGTAAAGATCTTCGTTCTTTTTACGTGCACGTTCCTTTCAACAACATCAGTTTTTCTGTTTTAAGAAGTTTCCGTGTTCCCAGCAGTTTATTGGTAAAATACGTAAAGTAGTTGATGCATTTAAATAACATCACAAGGTGAAGAGTTCAAATATTCGAATATGTTTATGGAAATATTATGTTTGCCTTCCTCTCTTTGAATATCATACTTTATTCTCCACTCCAATGTTTGTCTGTGTGTGGAAGATTAGATATCTAAGTTTTGAGACAAATGTTAATCGATGTTTAATAATATCTACTTTATAAGGTTTAAGTCTTCTTTGTTACACTAAACTATGTTATAGCGAATGAATTCTTTTCTGTGGTGACAGACCGCTGTTTCCTATATGTACAAATTTGTTCAGAACCTTTGAAGAGTTAACGAACGAATCTAGACCAGGAGGCCGACTGGATGACTTCAGCTTTCTTAAAGACGTTTCTTTATGATGATTTGAAATAGTCAAGGAAACATATTGGATCATTAATCAACTATATATTGCGTTCACTGTTTACAGTTTTAGGCATATTTATGCTTAGTTGAAATTGTACTGTTTAGAGTTGAACAGCAATATAATACCTCAATCAACTGTCACATTAATCTCAATCAACTGTCACATTTTATACAAACATAGTTGACACATCATTTACACAGTCTTCATATAATAGTAGAAACTGTTTCTGTTTATTTATTTTTTTTTAGCATACTGTTCTTAACTGCAATTAAAGTAATAACTGGAAGAAAGAAATTTATATATTTTGTTCAGGAAATACGACAGCAGTGAATCCAACATCATACTCTTCGTTAATAGGATACTACTGAATAATAAATGCAAGATATATTGTATCTTGATTACCTGTACCATTTACTATCTGTATGTATTTCTCCATTAACTATATATGTGTGTATGCGTGGGTGTGTGTGTATGTGTGTATTCAATTGTCACTAATTGTGACTGATGGTGCAAAGTAGCACCTACATTGCTAGAAATGAGTGCTAAAACCCTTTGAGCCGCAAAAAAGTGTATGTCTATGTACTTACAGGACAGATAACCGCCCCACAGCGGGCCAGATCACCATGCTAGTCTTAAGATTAAAGGTGATGAGCTTTAATTCCAAGCAGAAACAGACACACACACACACACACACACACACACACACACACACACACACACACACACACACACACACACACACACACACA
>NC_068983.1:62067238-62071452 GCF_001194135.2 Octopus bimaculoides | reverse complement strand
CAAAACGTAAACAACATGAAATACGAAACCAAATGATTTGATACCCAAACACCGAGAGAAACAAATGAAAAACAGAACAAGTAACATAAAGAACGACTCTTCGTTAATTGTCGGTTGTCCATCTACTCCTCCTTTCGAGCATTTAACGGCAATATGAGTCTTCGAAGGCAGCTGCTCTCGCAAAAACCAATATAAAAGTTGGGATTTTCGGAGAGACAAAGTTGGTAACAGAAACAGAAAAGTGGAGACATACAAGGAAACTGAACGAAAACAAACATGGAGAGGCGAAGTTATAATAGCGAACGCTGGAGAAATATTTTCTTCGACAAGAGAAAAGATAGAAGAGAGAGACAGATAGGATACGTGCAGTCTCTACGATAGCCCTGAAGGAAAAAAAAAGATGATCACGTGAGGAAAAGAAATATGAACGATGGTCAAGTGTGAACAACGCGTCACTAACACATTAGTTGCGATGCCACTTCTAATTGACTAATTTAGTTTACTAACCAGCTCTTTACGAAATGCTATTGACTAGTATTTAATTGCTCACTTCAGAGTTTCTCATCACATGTTGAATATTGCACTTGAAAATTCCGCTTGACTAGTTCGCTAATCTGGTCTCTATAGTGCTTTTGCGTTGGAAAAGACACCTTCAACTTCGTAATAGTCGTGTCCCTATCTATTAGTCCTATCTAAGGCGCCTGTACAGACGTCAACTTTCACATGTTTAGCTGACCACTTTAAATTGCGAATACCCTAAAACGTCTCTCTCTGTTAACCTAACGAAAATTTTATCGCTGTAGATCTGAACGACCCATTGTAGTTGTTTAAATTCCTCATAGTACATTCTGGAAATTTTCTCGGTACGTGTCAGACAGTTGGAAACATATGAGCAGGTTTTCGAGGCGTTGCATCCCCTTCTATGGGTTAACCCTACACAGATCTTACGCCTCATGTGACACCAGACCGCATACATTAATACATCGTATTCTAAGTTGCACTATATTTATTAGAGACAAAAGAAGGACAGGATACTCATCTACGTCATTGTGAGTTGTGGATAGTCCGTCTTCCTTTGAGGTGCGCGTTTCCTGAAAGGCTCTAAAAATCCCAACACTCCGTGGGAAGGTATCCAGACTATGGTAATACATTTGGCTTTTCATTAACTCTGTTTTTAGGTGCTTCAAGAATCAATTTCAAAATTTTCCCTTCTGTTATTTCGTCTTTGTACTGTTTTTCTATGTAGTACCTCAATCCGTTGCTGTTTTTGCTTATCACAGTGAAGCTCTTATGTTCTAGTTGAGTGTTTCGTTGTGCTTGTTCGTGAGCGAGTGATTTTTTTCTTCTTTTAGAGGCCAAACAGGAACGTTTGGTTGTTGTAATAATTGTATTGTGGCTCGTTGTTTTTTGTTGTTCATCGTGTTGTTTCGGCGCTTGCGCTAGTGTATTATAACGTAAGGTGTCGTGGATTCTTGCGTCTATTTGCTGGGAGGCTGGAGTTATGACCTTTTGCCATTGTTTTTGGCGCCTTTCTGTTGACAACTTGCCATTTCCTGTGTTCCTCCGATTTTTCTTCGTTATTTGGGGGTTATTCGGCAGGAGAAAGTCGTGGCTGGATTTTGTGTAAATGTGTGTAGGTGTCTGTGCACTTTTCTGCAGTTCCTGTTACTGGTTTTGGAGATGTTGATGCCGTGGCTTTGGCGACGACAGTAAAGGGATTTTAGTTGCTTTTACACGGTGACATAACACCTTGTAGTGTTCCGTGCTCCCACATGAGTGACACACCTGACCCCCCCCCCCCTCACCCCGCCTTCTACCACAACTCTTATAGAATCCCGAATCCTCCTGTCAATGATTTCAGTGATTTTTAGTAAAATTTCTGGAATGAGCCACATCTAAATCTCAGCAGTTATTTCAACCTACTTTTTGTGTGAGGTAAATCTCATATTCACAATCTCCCAGTTTTCCTCAGGGTCACTCTGAAACAATTGACGTTTATTTCCAGTGTCAACTTACGTTGTCGTTTATTCCCAGTGCCACCTTACATAAACGTTTTCCTAAATAGGAGGGTAGGAGGACATATTGCTCGGTTGAGCGAGTATCCGTTGGTATTTCTTCGTTAAGGCAGAAATCTTCTACTGTTTCAAATTATTTTCTTTTTCTTGGACGTCATACTGATCCCCATACCTCCTTAAAGCATCTATCAGCGTGTACTATTGTTGAGTTTTCGACCTTTCTACTATTCTTGATGGTACATTTGTAGATTAGTGTCCTTATTTTTTCTCTGTTCCCGAATAAGTAATATGATATTCATCCTGGCGAAGCAGCACCGGTACCACAAGTTGTAGTTGTGCTGTTCCCCAAAGTTATATAAATTCACGTTTGCAATACTGTAGTAAACAAGCCTGATTTTGAAATTGTTTTGAATTCAGTGTAGTGGTGTTGCTATCATCGTTGTCATTATAGTTACTCGTGCTGCTGCTGCTTTCAATCTCATCGTTCTTGTTTTCTTCTTGCAACAGTTATTTTTTCAATGCTGCTGTTGGTGGTGATAGAAATGACTGCGTTAGTTTAGTTGATTTTGTTGTTTTGGCGTTTGTTTTTGTTGCTTTCATTGTCGTGATTGTTCGTGCTGACATGCCTAGAGACACAGTGAGACGACACTTTTGGCTTGGTTTTAGCCACAGTTGATTGGCATTTTCTCCCGCAGGATAGGCCAGTGATATCTGGTTAGCAATCTAATAGTGAGATAACATTCATCTTCATCTGTTACTCCAGCTACTACTACGCTGCATAGAAAAGATTTTGCCATGTTGAAAAATGTTTATGTGTTGAGGAAGAATTTGAAGATGGAATGAATTTGGAATGAATATATAAAGAATCGCACTTAAAAAGTGAAGGTACCTATTGTAGAAAGGATAATAATTATTTTTTTCTTTTAATTGTGACTGGGACATATAATGAGGTGGAATTTACAAGGATAGTTAACAGTTTGTGTAGGAGTTTACATAAAATTTGAAAGGAAGCTACTACTACTACTACTACTACTACTACTACTACTACTAATAATAATAATAATAATAATAATAATAATAATAATAACATAGATACAACCCTCTTAAGTACGAAATAGCTCAGCCATGGAAAATGAAGAAGGTGAAGGTAGTACCAAACATTGTTGGATCTTACACCAAGTTTCAAACAGGTAAGAGTGGCGAATCACCCCTTGTAGGATGTGGCTGCAGAAATGAAACAATTTCACATATTGTGAGTGAGTGTTTGAACACAGAATGTAAAGAACCGAAAGAACCGCCGCTAAGCATTTTGTTCAAAGTGCTATCGACGACGACAACGACGGCGAAGATGATGACAACGACGAAGACGACGACGACGACGTCGACGATGATGGTGATGATGATGACAACGACGGAAAAAGTTGTATATTCCTATTATGCATCAATACCCTATCAAACACGAAAACAACACTATAAAAGACGTCGAACTTATTGAGAGAAACACGAATGAGAAAATATGTGAAGAAATTTATAATAAAAGCAAAATGAGATGAGAAAAAAGGAAGACAGGAATAAAATACCATATAGAATGAATTCACATTGAAAATAAAATAAAGCAGAAACATAATATATCATATAGCATGACGAATGCTACAACAGAAGCCTCCAGCGAAGAAAAAAAGCAATACGAAAAATATGCCCTCAAAAGACAATAGGAAATATTGCAGAGCCTAATACACAATAAAATGTAAGGTATTGAAGCCAAAAGGGAAAGGATATTAAAAGAAGTACTAAAATACCAAATAATAATGAAGATCATAAAAAGTCCCCATAGAAACAATTAATCAAATACACTTTAAGCATAATAACTCATCTCATATTGCACTTACTCTACGCAACAAAGGGATGAAACAATAAAATCATGTAAAAAAAAAAGAAACAAGAACAAAGCAAAAAAAAACAACAAAGGAGAACAGTTATAGAATGTATACCACAACTGTGCTCTAGAAAATCAAGATAACAAAGAACAAAAATGCTATACTTATGGGGCAGAAGTACATTTGATGCTGCTGCAAAAATAGGATAGGATGATGCCGATGGTGAAGGGGATGAAGAGGATGACGATATTTTGTTTTTGTCGTAGAGAATTTGGATAATAATAGTAATAATAATAATAATAATAATAATAATAATAATAAT
>NC_068983.1:62059949-62067228 GCF_001194135.2 Octopus bimaculoides | reverse complement strand
ATAATAATAATAATAATAATAATAATAATAATAATAATAATAACGGAATACGAATCTCCAATTATATCGTGGCATTTTTCAAGGTGACTCACTTTCACCTCTAATTTTTTGCATAGCCCTAATTACCCTTACAAGTGAACCTAACAGAACAGGGTATGGTTATAAATTTGACGATAAGAAAATAGCCCATCTAATTTATATGGAAGACTTAAAATTCTATGGCATAGAAAATAATTAACTTGAAGGCATATTATGTACTGTGAGAGCATTCAGTAATAACATCGGGATAGAATTTGGTCTGGATAAATATGCCAAGGCCACTTTCAGAAAGGGAAATTGAAGACCTTAAATTCAGTCGTGTTAGATGCGACACAATTATAAAAAAACTTGAGCAGGAACAAATTTACAAAACCACGGAATTATTGAAGGATCTGGAATTCAGGATGCAAGCATGAAAGACCAGATCAGGAAGCAATGTTACTGGAGAATTTCGAGCAGTGCTGAAATCTGAGCTAAATTACACAACAAGGTGTTAGCTATAAATTCCATAGCAGTTTTAGTTGTTATTTATGGTTTAAATGTGTTAAACTGGAATATCAGTGAGATTAAAACAAATTGACCGAAAAATTCATAAGCTGCTAATTTGCAATAAGATGCACCATCCAAAAGAAGACTCAGATAGTCTTTACTTTCCCAGATCCCATTTGAAATCTCTTACAAATCCACCACAACTGAACTAGCCGAATATCTTGAACTATCTAACGACTGGATGCGAAAACTCATTGAAACCCAAGAGAGGCGTGAGAAGCTTCATTTTGTCATGAAGGAGATCAAATCATTTACCACTGATTTCATACATAATAACCAGGCTCAAGAGCATGTTGGTAGTACAGCAACTGTTGTTGCAAAGAAGGTGAAAGCAATGCCAATGGAAAAAGCGTATGAACAATTGGTTGATAAATGGGAACAAAAACCTCTGCATGGTAAATACGCGGCCCGTAACAAACAGGCTCATGTAGACCAAAAGCACACGCCTAAGTGGCTACGGAGCTCAGGGCAAAAGGCATAGAGTGAAGGCTTCATGTTAGGTGTCCAAGGTAAAATCTTATTGACTCGCAACTACCAAGCCAACGTGACGAAAACTGGAGTAGATTCAAAGTGCTGAGACTACAACGATCATATTGAAACAGTAGACCACCAAATCTCTAAGTGTAAAGAGTTGACCAATATCTATAATGGTTAATATGTCGGTATTATAAAGTCAAAACTGCTCACAAATGGTATTAGCACCAATCTGAGGCTATAACCGAATGAAAAATAGAAGCGACTCTTTGGCACTTTCCAGTATGTACAGAGATACCCATCAAAGCTAATAAACCAGATATTGTTGTGGAAAACCAAAACAATAAAGTTTGTTCATTGATCGGCATAAGCGTTCCTTGTGATCATAACATCTCTGCAAAAGAATTTGACAACCCCTCAGAAAATATAATGATTTCCTCATTGAAATCGAAAAAATATGGCATGTAGTACCATTTCCGTGCTCTATTCAGGCGGTACAATCCCAGTAAATAATTATTCTTGTTTTTCTTTCTTTCACATCAATTCATTTGATTTTGTAAATGAGCTATCTGACGTGTTTATGTTAATGGCCTATCCATTTATGCAGTCAGTTTCTTTGCCCTAGGTGTCAGGGAGATACCCAGTAAGAAATGGAAACAAAAGTGAAAGAAGAAAAAAAAATAATAATAAAGATTTTTCCTTTAGCTCGTACCCCAGGTACCAACTACAGAAAAATCATTATGTGCAGCTCAGGAACAAGCATTAAGGACCAATTATATGAAATGCACAATAGACAAAACTACCTATAGCGACAAATGCAAAATGTGTGGCGAGAGGAGTGAAACGGTATGGTACATGGTTAGCGAATGCCCGGCCAAAATTGGCACAACGCCATAACAAAAGACGCCATGAAAATGTGGCAAGAATGATCCATTGGGAGCTCCGTGGAAATTAGGGCTTATAAAGGGCAAAGACGTGGTATGAGAAACCTCCAGAAGGAGTCAGCGAAAATAAGGATTGCAAACTCCAGTGGGATGCAGTGATCCAGTGCGATCATCCGACCTAACATCGGAAACCGGACAATGTTGTGGCAAATAAGAAGGAATGCAAATGTATAATAATCGACATAGCATGCCCGGTGACAACGGGATCAATGTGAAAGAAGAAGAAAAAATAAACAACTATGACAATTTAAAGAGGAAAACACGAAGGTTGTGGTCAATGAAGAAAGTAGACGTTATACCAAAAGTAATTGGTGCACTTGGAAATATCAGCACTCAACTACCAACAACTCTCAAAAAAATTGGTGCAAGCGTGCAGGTAGAACACCTAAAAAATCAGCATTGTTTGGAACTACAAGAATTCTTCGTGGGTTCTTGAAGCATGACCAGTAAACAAGTGTCACCTTAGTCTGCTGTGTGTGGACAGCTGACACTTTCCATCATACTCGTCAAAATATGCTGTGAGTTTTCTTATAATAATAATAATAATAATAATAATAATAATAATAATAATAATAATAATAAATGCCCAGATGCAGTACCAGGCAGTGCCTCTCATGGCTTCGCATCTCAACTGATTGAAAATGTTATCATGTACATTGTTTTGTCTTGGTATGAAAGACGGGCTACAACAAATATTCTGCTCAATACCACAGATTTGCCTGTCTGTCAGTTGTTTGACCGTAACCAGTTGAGCATGTCCCTTAGTGGCTAACGATCACAAGTATAAGTGGAGCACCATCATTTTTATGTCATGAGAAGATTTCTTTGGGGGTTGGATAATTTACCTTTGGAAACATGGGTATTTCGTTAAACATCCTTAAACAACCCTTACTCAGGGACCTTTTGAGCGGGATGGGCTACTCGACCCGAAAGAAATTCTAACTGGACCTCCAAGGTCATGCGCTGTATATCTTGATATGAGATTACTGTGTCGCGCACATATGGTTGTGATGCATGTGTTTGGTGTACTCTGATTAGACGGGTAGGTATGATGGGTAATGCTGGACTTCCTATATTTTATCCTAGTGTCACTTTGATGCCATGCACACTCTCTCACTAAATAATAATAATAATGATGATGATGATAATAATAATAATAATAATAATAATAATAATAATAATAATAATAATAATAATAATAATAATAATAATAATAATAATAATAGGCGGCTGGACGTGTTCTTCGCTGCTCTGAACTGTCAGCAGCTGAAGACACAGAAACACTAATACAACCCAGCAGGACAACTGAAACAAAAACTCTAAAAGACTGGAATATCTATAGTTTCTTGTGAGTATTTTGAATCTCTCAAAATAAGTTAAGGAACTTACATATTTACGGCTTTCGAACACATAAACAATCAGCTTTAAAACCTTTAATATCTACATCTTTATTCCAAGAACACTGCAGTTTTCTCTGTTCGGACAGACAAAAGATCATCTCCAGTAAATTTTTAAAAAATTTCATATCTACAATTTTCTGTGAAAAAATTTTAACTTCCTTTTCTTTCCGTTCGTTCTTCCCTGAATATCCTAAAATGTAAACATCCTTTTTATTGTAAAAAAAAAGAAACACCACAGTTCCCTCATACAAACGAACACCTCAAAAAATTTAGAAACTTTAATATCTTCAATTTTGTGTGAACATTTTGTCTTCCCTTTTTCTCTGACTAACAGAATATGTAAACATGCATTTCATTGTAACAACACAATTAAATGCACGATAAAAAAATTAAGGAAGTAAGCACCTGCCAATATGTGCATACTGCACAACTACAAAGACTGTAAACCACAGCAAAATTTTTAAAAAGAAAAGAAAAATTCCAAAAGAAACAGAAAAAGAAATTCAGAAATTCAAAAGTCTGACAAGGGGAACATCTCTTCCTTCTACTATTCCCAAAGACTGGAATATCTATAATTTCCACTGAACATTTTAAATCTGCCTCAAAATAAAAAAAAGTTAGGAAACTTACGTACCTACAACTTTCGAATACGCAAACGATCAGGTTTAAAAAACACCTTTAATATCTACAACTACTGTGTGAATACTTATCATTTCCTCTCTTCCTGAGTATTCGAAAATGTCAACATCATCCTCCTTTTTATTCTGAGAACACTACCATTTCTCTCTGTGCGGTCATACAAAAGACCATATTTAGTAAATCTTAAAACTTTACTATCTACAAATTGTTTCCTTTTCATTTTGACTCTCCCTGAGTATTCGAAAATGTAAACATCCTTTTTATTACAAAAGTTCTACTGTATTCTCCAATTGGGCAGACAAACTAACATCTCAAGAAAACTTAAAAACTTTAATATATTACCCAAATACGTAAACACACCTTTTATTGCAACAACAAAATTGAAATCAGAACCCAGAGCAAATCAGAACCTGTCTGGCTGACCGAAGAAACTGAAGACACGAAAAATATCCAAAGAACTACCGACCAGTAACATGTCTCAGCACCACCTAAAAGATCCTCACATTGATACTAACTGAAATAATATGCACTTTCCTGGAACAAAGCTCTATCCTTCCACAAGCTCAAAAATGTTGTAAAAGAAATTCTTATGAATGCAATGATCAATTACTCATAAATAAAATGATTGTAGAGAATTGCCGGAGCAACAAGAACCTGAGTATAGCATGAGCTACTCAAAGCCCTTGAGATATACAAGATCTCTCCTGTCGTCTCCAAATCCTTACAAGGTAGCATGGCAAAGTGGAATATACGTCTCCTTCCAAACAATAGTAATGGGATGAGCCAATCCAACAACATCATCAAACGAGGCATTTTTCAAGGTGACTCACTCTTCCCATCACTCTTTTACATGGCACTGATCCTACTATCAAACGAACTGAGTTACACCAGGTATGGGTTCAAAATGTATAATATTATATTAAATCATCTGTTTTATATGGATGATCTGAAACTCTTTCCTGTAAATAGCAAAGGGCTAACAAGAAGTGTTAAAATGTTCAGCAGACATCGAGATGGATTTTGGCCTTGACAAGTGTGCTAAAGCAACCTTTGTAAGAGGGAGGCTCAAGCAAACAGCCTCCATTAAATTAGATACTACCATCAAGGAGCTTGACCTACAAGGAAATTATAAAAACCTGGGGATAAACGAAGGAGACAGTGTACAACATACTGCTATGAAGGAAAAATACGTAAAGAGTGTTGCAGAAGAATGTGAATCATACTAAAAACTGAACTCAATTCCAAGAATCGCATCGGAACCATTAACACCCTGGCACTTCTAGTAGTCAAATACAGTTTTAACATCATTAACCTTTTTTTAACCGGCAATAAGATGCTGATGGTGACTGTTCCTTACCATAAGTCAGCAGTGCGTTGATCTTAAAGATAAACTCAGCTGGTAGCTGTATCCTTCCTGAAAGTAATAACACTTATTCGACATAAGTCCATTAGTGTTTTCGTTACATTATCGAAACAGTTGAGCGCTTTGCACGGCATAAACATCGATTAGAAATCTACCTGTTCTTCTTCTAAAAAAAAAGTGGTAGGATGATCTTCATGATATACTTAACTGATATTCTAGTCCCTTTTGCACGTGATAAGATCTGTTCGATATAAATTCACACATCAACAGTGACGAACTATCGAACAAGTGCAGTGTGCCCGACAGGCTCATCACACTACGCGGCACACAACGAGGATACAGTTTGTTAGCAGATCCATCATGGCCATGTCTCTAGAGTCATTTCCGAACAGACCAAAATTCCCAGATCAAGGGCTTACAGACATTCTCATAAATTTCAGCCTGCAAAACTTTCAGAAGAGACAAATCAGGATGTTCATACCGACCCAACAATCTCTTCCAGACGCTCACCCAGTCATACCTTTCATTTGGTAGAATGAGAGTGTTGACTTTCCAACATTCAGTTTTAAGAGTAAAACATCTTTTGGCAGAACCGCAATCGCCTGTGTTAAAATGTATAATTTAGAATAAAGTTCCGAAAAATGTGATGTGATACGGTGGTTGCATGCTTCAAAGGCCATAAGAGAGAAGGACACAAACAAAAATAAAATGAAAAGCAATGAACATATGTAAGAAATTGTGTACTGTCACCAAACTAGTGAATGTGAATAATTCTTACAAATGGAGAGAAAAACAGAATGTTTCTGAATAACAACTCCACACTCCAACTTTCTATCCATCCATCCATCCATCCATCCATCTATCCATCCATCCCTTCGTCTCTGTCTACTCTTCCTATGAAGGTCACCTCCTCCAGGAGGTCCTTAGAGAAGCAGCCATCGTTACATTTTCCAGCCGGGTTCCTAATCATGACCAAATGAAAATGTATTACATTCTATCTATACTATACAAAATCATATCGTACTCAAACGTAAGTCTATAACCTATTTACTCTCATTATAACAATACGGGGAGCTGACTGAATCGTTAGCATGCCGAGCAAAATGCTTAGCAGCATTTCATCCGTCTTTATGTTCAACTTCTACCGAAGTCGACTATGCCTTTCATCCTTTCGGGGTCGATAAATTAAGCACCAGTGAAACATTGGGGAGTGGGGGTCGATGTTCGCTCCCCACAAATTTTAGGCCTTTAGTATTTCGCCGAGATCGACCTTGCCTTTCATCCTTTCTACCTAAGATTAGAACGTTATTATTCTACCTCTTGGTCTCCTGCTGGCTGGCTGGGCTTAAAGAGTCAGCCTTGCGACTCTTTATTGCAAAGTCACGAATCGCACCTGCCCGGTGAGTACAACCAAGAGAAATACTGTAAGCCATGTTTCCGACTCTCTAACAATTTTGACCCCCCACACCGTCCTAATAAAGTTGGTATTTAACTATAAAACGAAAGCGATAATTGGATAGCAGTAATATAACACTAAACTACATAAATAGCTTTTTATGATATTAAACTGCCATAATAATCTATGGGTGTCCAATTAACGGCATCTAGAACCTGTAATGGTTACTTAGTCTCAATAGCTAATGTCAGCAATAACAACATTAAAAAAAGACGCTATTTAATCGTGTACGCGATCATTATATTCTACATCAGCTAAAAATGTTCTGTTCTCCCCAACTTTTGATATAATATCCAACTTAAATTCTATATTCATGAACAATTAATATTTCAGCTGATTCAGATTTTGTATACATATTTTAATTTTTTACGTTTTTAGTTCTAGAACATATGTGATATATATATATATATATATA
>NC_068983.1:62055021-62059581 GCF_001194135.2 Octopus bimaculoides | reverse complement strand
AACAGTATGTATATGTGTGGGTTTGGGAGAGAGAGTAAGAGCGAGCGACTATTATGAAACAAAGTGGGTAATAGAAACAGTAATCGATTGCTTATGAAATATAGAGCGGTATCGAGATGTATAGATTGATTGACACAGAAAAAGATCGTTCGATTATGTGTGTGTGTGTGGGGGGGGGGGGTATGTGTATGTGTGTATACATGTGTATGCGTGTGTATACGTGTTTATGTGCGTCTGTGTCTATGCACGTGCGTGTGTATGCGTGCGTGTGTGTGGGTAACCAATTTTCTCTTTCTAAAATTCGATGCAATCAGTATAGATTTTGAAAGTAAATATATTTTTTATCGAGATCTCATTTATTCAGGTATTCATTAAACGTCATATTTCAAATTTTCACGATTATATTGAGAGTTTTCAATTTTATATGATTCTGACCAACAAAAACCGTTTGGCAATTAGCAAAGGCTTGCATGTTTTTCTTGTTCCACTTACGAATTAATGCAATTCTGTGCTTGAGGACGTTGGTGAAAAGTGTATAGAGAAACAAAAAGACTTGCACATCTATTTTATTGACTATGTGAAGGCGTTTGACTGTGTCAAGCATGAAAAGTTGGTGAGAATATTAGAAGAACTCGATATTGATTGGAAAGATCAAAGAATGATTCGAAATTTGTATTGGGACCAGAAAGCAACCGTCAGAGTGCATGGAGAATTGGGCAACTGGATTGACATTCAGTAAGGCTTGCGGCAGGGTTGTATTTTATCACCTGATTTATTCAATCTGTATAGCGAGAAAGCTCTAAGCAAGATCAAGACAATTACAGGGCTACAACGAGGGGAAAGGAATTATAACAATCTGAGGTACGCAGACGAAACGGCTTTGTTTGCGGACACAGAAGAGAAGCTTCAGGGATTGATTAATATCGTAACTGAGGAGAGTGGCAAGCTTGGATTGACAATTAACTGCCAGAAAATCTTCTCAATGGTCTGTACCAAGAACGCACAGGTACCCGCATGTCGCGTGATGGTGAATGGAAACGGGATAGAGAAGAAGGACAGTTTCATATATCTGGGAAGTTGGAATAACATCAGATGGAAGGTCAGATAAGAACATCAAGTGCAGAATTGGATTAGAAAAAAAAGAGACTTTTATGGATATGAGGAGCAATTTTTTGTGCGAAGAGAATTGGAATGGAAGTCAAGAAAACACTATTGAAGTGCTACACCTGGTCAGTGCTAATGTATGGATGTGAGTCTTGGACGATAGGTAAAGTCATGGAGAAGAGACTCAAAAGCTGCAGACAAGGAAAATGTTGTCAGTGCACGGAGAATTTCATCTCAAGAGTAACACTGATAGGTCTTACTTATCCAGAAGAAAAGGTGTGAGAGGTTTTATCAGTTGCCAGGATTGTGTAGAAGCAGTGGGACCATTGCTGAAGCAGGTGCAGAAGTCCGGTATCATCAGCAATTGATAATTGTGTAAAGAAAGAAAAGCTTAGCAGGGAAAAGAACTCAAAAAAAGAAATAGCATGGAATGAAAAATAATGTATGGATTGTTTGCAAGACAGATAGCGAAGACCAGTGGTTATGGATGCGTAGGAGTGACCTGAAGATAGAGTCAAAAGCACTCAAGAATAACCGTTAACTATGTGCAGAATTGACAACACAAGCTAGAGCGAAAAATGCAGTATGTATGGTCAGAGGGGTGAAATGGCATGGTACATTGTTAGCGAATGCCCGAAATTGGCACAAAAGACGACAGGACAATGTGGAAAGAATGTTCTATTGGTCGCCCAATTAATCAGTGTGACCATCGGAAACCAGACATTGTTGTGGTGAATAAAAAAGAAAAAAACTTTCATGATAATCAACATAGCATGTCGCTGTGACAACAGAATCAAAGAGAAAGAAAAGAAAAAAACTGAACAGCTATGACAATTTGAAGTAGGAAATGCACAGGTTGAGGGCATGATACCAGGCTGGTCGTGATACCAGTAGTAATTGGAGCGCTTGGAAGTATCAGCAGTCAATAACCAGCAAAGCTCAAAAAGATTAGTACAAATATAAAGATAGAACAGCTACAGAAATCATCATTGCTTTGAACTGCAAGAGTTTTTCGCAGGGCTCTTGAAGCATGGTCAGTAAACAAGTGTCACCTTAAGTCTGCTGGCTGTGGTCAGCTGACACATTCCATCATACCTAGTAAAATAATCTGAGAGTTTAAATCAAAAAAGAATAATGAATATTGTGTTTGTACTTGTGTGAATTTTGGTGTAATAAGAATATAGACTCTCGTTTGAGCACGATATGATGTTCAAATACTGAAGTTATGTATAGAAACGGTATAATACATATTCAGATAAGTCGATAACTTAAAAATGCCTTCCTTCAAATAAAAAAAATGTTCACAAAAAAAATTGGATAAAATCCCACAAGGACTCCCGTCCGATGCTCCAGTACTTTTGGAGGTCTATCGCATTTTAGTATGAAGCTATTTGTTTCGGCATTGAAATGATGAAAGGCGAAGATGACAGCGTCATATTTTAACTTAGAATGCAGAGGGAGGTTCGAACACTGTACAACAGTGTTTGAATGTGTATATATATATTTACGTTTCTGTAGCTCTACTATTAGCGTTTACATTGTGCCTTAAGTGAATTTGTAGGAAGAGAAAAAATGAAAATAGGTTATCCATTAATATAATGAATCATATCAGAGAAAGGAACATGTATATAGGGAAGGAGACGCGGTATATCGTAGCACTTTTGTTTCATAACATTTTGATTAATGAGCAGTGTATGCTTGGTAAACAATGGAATTTAATAGTAAATGATTGCTCTGCCAGCACCAGAACATACCTTGTCTACGCTAAGAGCGATTCAGCTTCCCACACAAATGAGAGACATAATAGTGCTCATAGCTATAAAAGTTGTCTTTGTTTCATGTATTTCTTGAGTAACCGGAAATTATGGACTTCCAACTTCAACAACCCATATTTCTTCGTTGAATAATACATGGCTTCAGTGTGCCAGAACAGAAGTTATGAAGAAACTGGATATATACAAATGACTAATGCTGTTGCAGTATCAATTTATATGATTGGTTATTTCTACACAATCAAAATACGACCGAAAGCAGCATTCAAATAAATAGCTATTGCGACGAAAATACCTGTGGTCAAACAATATTTGTCACACCTTTACATCCAATGTAGATCCAGTGCATCACACAATGGAATTAAGAAGAGTGGCTGACATGAATGGAAATCGCATGGCTGTGTTGAGCATGTAATGTATACGAGTTTCATATATTAAGTGGTACTACTGTTATCATAGTTATAAAATGTAATACAGGTACCAATGCAAGAAATTATATAGAAAACTCGATTTCTACGGTGAAACAACAAAAATGTGATTAACTCCAATATCAAAGTATTCAATTATCAGGTAATTGAAGATCATTGCGACAGAATTCGATCTAATGTTGAGATGCACGCATATATATATATATACTTTGATTTGGAACAGATTGATATAGAGTAAATTAAAAGGAAATTAGTTTCACGGCTTAAATGTTCAGTGATTTTTGTCACGTACAGCCCTGTTTCTTGAAGTATATTTTAGTTTGGTAGTCGATTAAAATCAAAATGCTTAGGATATATAGTGAATGAGTGAATGATCTGCAAATAGATTCGAAAAACTGTCAAGTACTCATTAAGAAGAAATCAGTCATCTGAGTTTGAATCGATAGGAGCAACACTGATGTTCGTTACATGGTTTCAAGTCGACAAAAACAGAATACAACGCTAATTTGCCATTTTTATATTTAGTAGCTAATAAATACAATTAACCATACTCATGTGTGAATTTATATAGGTTTTGTAAATATCCTGGTAAAATCTATAAACCTGACTGTAAATAAATATTGAAGCAAGCATGTAGCCACTCGATCCGCTACAAAGACTTCCAAACTTCCTTCAAATGACAGCCGACTACCTTTCAAAATTGAAGTACAAAATAATTGAACAAAATCGAGATACACTCTTTGAAACAAAAAGAGTACCGATAGCTGAAACGTCTTCGATCATATAGCGAGTCAATCAGAATTTATCTAAGTCAAGCAATAAGAAAAAGACAACTAGAATTATATGAACATCATTCATCAAGGCATAAAGAAAATTTCTGTAGAAAGTAAAAAGTGGGTTGAACCAATCGTCGTATATTTTTCTTATTGACATGTATCGATCATAGAAATGTGATATAGGCAATGGGCATAACGAAATGAAACGAATTAAGACAGAAAGTAATAACGATTTCATTTCTTTGCCATCTATGGTGCACTTAGCGAAATACATATCAACGAGACCAATATAGAAAAAAAAAGGATCGGTCGAACAGACCGGTCGAACAGATATAGAGTAAAATGCATATTCATATATTCACATTCACACATATATAAATATACGCATACACATATAAAAACATGTATATGTGTGTGTGTGTATGTGTGTGTGTGTGTGTGTGTGTGTGTGTGTGTGTGTGTGTGTGTGTGTGTGTGTGT
>NC_068983.1:62052471-62054951 GCF_001194135.2 Octopus bimaculoides | reverse complement strand
TATATATATATATATATATATATATATATATATATATAAAGAGAGAGAGAGAGAGAGATCATAATACATATATACATATATATATTTATATTTATATATACATATGTACATACATACACTCATATATACACACACACGTAAATGCATATGGGGGAGACAGGAGAAATAAGTAAAGAAAGAGAGAATGAAAGGGAAAGAAAGAACCACACAAAGAAAAAGGGAAGAAAGAAGGAAAAACATAACCGCGTTTGGTGATAAAAACTAATTCTAGCACTTAGTGTGAAAACACTTTCCTTATATATATGTTAAAACTTGAGATGTTCACCCAGTCTCCCTTCGATTTTTGTTATATCCTTACGCCTCCAATACCGTAGTACGGTTGATATTGTCGACGATACAAAAAGAATAAACTGTAACAATCTTATAACAACACAAAATAGAAACAGCAGCAGTAACAAACACGCAACGAACCAACAATCGTTTACGAACTAACAATCAGTGTTTCCAACACACTAACTCGAACTGTAAACTGTATCTGGACGTCGAAGACCAAACTACAAACTTATTTTTTTTATTTGTCACAAGGGGTACACACAGAAGGGGACAATAAAAAACATGTGGGGACATGGAACAAAGAAACAAAATCAAAAGGAAAAAAATAATGTATGTAAACAAGATGAAGTGAAAAATGAAATGAAAGATGTAATGAAGCTTCTAGGCCCCACCTCCGAGCAGCTTCATTTATACCTTTTTAACACTTTTTAATCTTTGTACCAGCCAAAATATCCATCTTGTATTTCTATAACAGATTCGTTATTATTGTTCTTTGGTCTTCTGTTAATATTACGCAGATATGCCATCCTTCAAATATTGTCATGCTTTTTTGTGTCTACTCCTATAAATTCTCGCCATATCTCTTTTCAAAGTTCCTTGTTCAGACCATCATACATGATTGCGTAACAGCTTTTTCCTTTTTCCGGAAGAGTGGAAGTTTGGGAGTTTTTGTCTGAATGTGATCCTTTTTGTGTCAGAGGGGCGTGGGAAGGTTTGGTGTCTGTTAGGGACGGTGGAACGAAGAGGGTGTTGGTGGGTGTTGGGTGGTTGTGGGATGGAGGTCTGTGTCCATTTGACTTGTTTCTTTCCTTTTTCTTCTGTTTCTTTTTCCCGTCGTCTCCCATTCATTATTTGTTTCATTTTCTTTTTCTCCTGTTGTTGGTGGTACTACCTCCTCCTCTCTCATTGGTTCTTACTGGGGTTCTTCTGGCTTTTTGGGCGGCGAAGGGCAGTCCGCTCGAATACGACTTTTCAAGCCAAACTTAAAACATCGAGGGGTCCTGCCCTCCACCCTACTTTCTCTAGAATCAACAAGTAAAAACATCTGTCCCATCACGGAAACGTGAAATGTGAAAATATATTTTTTTCTTACTAGCTACAATTGCTAATTCCTCCCCTGCCTTTCAATTAATTGTCAATAGGATTATATGGAATCCAAATATATTTTAACTCAAGAACAGGAAGAAAGTTTGAGTAGGAGGCTTCAAATCTAGATGATAGCAAATCGTATTTCTATGACGGTTAAAGATGAAATCATGTATCAAGTTTTCCATTTGTATAGCGATGCATAATAAAATTTGTTTCATAAAACGCATAAAAGATTTTTTTTTTCTTTTTCATACTTTTTGAATAGCTTATGCTACACGATATTCGTGATACGTGAAATCAATACAAATGCAAGACCTTTACAAAGAAACACAATCCAGTTACATGAAAATAAACTAAGCGAGCTGAAATTGCATCAGTAGAGGATTGAAACGTTAAATATTTGGATTAAAATTTGCGATTCATATTCTGCTCTTCTATCCAATTGAGGGTAGATAGTCATTGAATTTCATCAATCCTTTCCATCTAATTCTCTGTAGGAAGACATACGAAGTGAATTTATTCCAAAGTAAATTCATTTTCACAACTTATTTTATTCTTTAAAATTTATAATAGAATATTTGATCTTTCATTTTACTATCTGATGCTTAAACAATATGTTCTCTCTTTCAAAAGAGTTTATTTTATGAGCCAACAACATGTATTCATGTTATTTCTTTAATCCACCAGATTCTGCTTTAGTGGTGTTCCTGATTTTAAATAGAAAACCAATGATATATATATATTGTACACGCACATACGCATGTGTGTGCTTGTGCATGTTTGTGTATGTGTATGTGTGTATGTTTATGCCTGAGTATATACTTATATGCTTGTGTAACATTACCTTTAAGGAAGTAAGAACTATAACTACAAGACATTAGACAGTAGTACATCCTTGTCATCTATCACGGCAGAGTTTAAGAACTGAAATATTTATGGTCCTTTCAGTTATCAAATTGTATTACAACTTTGCATTGGTAACCTATTATCGTCATCTTAACCAAAACATGGATATATATATATATATATATATATATATATATATATATATATATATA
>NC_068983.1:62047624-62051258 GCF_001194135.2 Octopus bimaculoides | reverse complement strand
ATATATATATATATATAATCAACCCGTATTTTATCTTGCAACCTAACATGTCACTATTGATTTCATATATGGAACATTGTTCCTTGACATAATATAGTAATTTTTTAAAAAGAAAACATAAATTGAATACACAGTATAGCTTACAGCTCAGCCGAAGTCGATTTCCCTTATTTTTATTGGTAGTATTTTAGAAGGAAGCTTTAAGTGATGTTCTAACTCTAACAGCATGCAGGTTGAAATATTTATTTTCACTTAGTTGAAGCGAATTCATAATGGTTTCTAGCTGACAAGGAACTATATTTCAGATCTATGGTGATGAAGAAATAGAGATGTGTAATATTTATGTCCTTCTTAAAGTTAATACTGACAGAAAAGAAGTAAAATATCACCCGTCGAAGAATATAACTTACCTAAGTAACATCTAGAATAAAACATTATCATTTAGTCTATATCGCTAAACCTAGCAAGAAACTTAATCAATATCCATGAAACAGATTTCCCCCAGATATATTACAATTTTTGCAATTTTAGTTGTTATATAGTCTACAGAGATTAATTATGTTGTATAAAAGAAAACAATCTAGCACAGAATTTTGTCAGTGAACAGGTCGCGGTCTCAAAGCGACGAAAATATTTTGACAAATTAAATTTAAATGTTGAAGTGAATCTAACGGATTTTGTGTGTTATTTTAAATGGCTTATAAACACCTTCCACGCTGCAATTGAATCTGTATAGAAATTTATATTAATAATAAATTATTAACTCCTGCTTTTGAGAAATTGGCAGTATGCCTAGAGATAAGAAGTAATTGATTTCCTAAATTAGAACAAGACCACGAATATGTTGAGTAATGTATACAGTAGATTAGATTCCGGCATCTTAAAGCTAATTTTATGGTTGTTATTTCATAAATTTCACAAGTATCACAGGCATTTAGGATCTCACTTGATTTTAATTTCAAAGTGTATGGAGTAAGAGCTAAATAATATTTCCCACAGCATCCGTTGTTTTAGGCAAGACGATAATCTCTAGAACCTTGTGAATCGGAAATGTGATCGTGTTGCACTTCACGTCCTTCTTTAGAACAATTAGAGAATTACTTACCAAAATCTAACTTCATCCTTGACATTAATATTTGTGGTGGCAATAGGATATACATTGGAACGCTTTGTTCACCTCATGTATTGATGGATATAGAATGTCTCAAAATATTTGGAATAAAGTTTCGTCTGCTGCAGCTTGCAAGAGGCGCTTACAGATGGTGTTTTCAATTTTGAGCGTGAACATATATCCTCCAAACTGCTGATTGCTTAATTTGAACTCTATAGAGAATAATAATTGTACATAATATTTATGGAATATTATAAAAGAATACTTCGTTACCGTTTGAATGTGAATTGCGCAGTTCAGTAGATGCATAGAAATCACAGGAAAGCGCTTACAATTAGAATAGTGTATTTTGAAGGGATTTCGAAAAGATATTTCGTCGCCAGAAGTGATGACCTTTAAGGCAAACCATACTTGCTTTGAACATACTGCCTTATTTAAATATAGTGTAATCAAACATAGAAATACTCTTCCCTTCATCTTTAAGATAGTAGGAGTGATTTACAAAGTTTCGCACGTCGAACGACCGCCTTGGGCAGATGTTGATGACGCGATTGGAAGGAATTTAATCAGTAGTTTTGACAGTCAAACATTGGCTTAGTGATTACTGGCACACTCGGCAAGGTAAAAGTAACAAAGATCTTTGTAATATCGAAAAAAGCTTTTAATTTGGTAATATTTAATTATGCAAGCTGAGACTCATAAATGGAGATGCAGCAGAGATTTTTTGGAAACTGTAAATAAAAGAGCTACATTCTATGTATTCAAATTCTAAATGAATAATACAATGTATGTTGGAATAGTTTCAATAAAGTAATTTTAAATTCAATAATACTTAATTTGTTAAATTAAACATTACTGAATATAAAATTATATGGTTCGACAAACATGATTTAATTGGAGGAGTAAACAGAAATTTATGCTGCTTTTTAAAATTTCTTTTTGCAAAACGCAACATCTGCAATGCTAAAATTAGCAGCAACAATTAAGTGGTTCACGTTCTGAAGAAGAGCAAGATTTTTGCTAAGTCTTGGATATTAATGAACTGTTATTAATTGAAAAACAATTATCTGACGACTGACCACATACTACCGGAATTAAAAATCTTTATCTAGAGGAAGAAATGTCGATTATTTAATTGTTATTAACTCAAGCATATTGTTCGTGACATTTTACAAATGAGAGACAACAGTTTTTAAAATATTTAAATACATATAATTTAAATAATTGAAATTGATCAGCGGTAAGAGTAGCTTGTCATGATTATATGGTTCAATGATATCAGGCGTATCAAAATATACTAAGCTGTAGTTTATTAATTAAATTACTGTTTAAAAGTACTTCCTAGATGCATGAAATTTCATTAAGGAGTATCGCTAGGTTCTTCAACTCATGTGATGTATATTCCATATAGATATGCAAAAGGCTGTGGCTGTGTGGTAAGAAGTTTGCTTCCCAACCACATAGTTCCCGCTTGAGTCCTACGGCATGGCACCTTGGCAAAGTATCTTCCACTATAGCCTTGGGCCGATTGTGAGTTGATTTGGCAAACGGAACCTGAAAGAAGCCCGTCGTATATAAATGTGTGTGTGCGCGCGCTTGTGTGTCTTTTTGTTTGTGTTTGTTGCCCTACCACCGCTTGACAACTGGTGCTGGTGTTTCGCATTCTTGCAGCTTTGCGATTCAGCACGGGACCGATAGAATAAGTATCAGGCCTAAGAAAGAAATACTGGAGTCGATTCATTCAGCTAAAACTCTTCAAGGCGGTGCCCCAGCATGGCCGCAGTCTAATGACTGAAAAATAAAAGTTAAAAGAAATGATAATAGATTCTAATTTATGCAGAAGTTTAACAATTTTCAGGGAAGTAGTCTGTCGGAGCCATCAACGCAAATACTTGATTGGTACTTTATTTTATCGACACTGGAGGAGTAAAAGATAACATTAACTTTGATGTGTTTTGAACTGATAGGGCGAAATACCGAAACAAATCTTGCAAAGTCATTTTGCCTGAGGGTTGAGAAATTCTACCAACTCACTACCATAGATAATCATGATTTTGGACACAAGACCAACAAGTTTGTGGGAGGTGGGATAAGTAAATTACATCAACCCCAATACTCAATTTGGTATTTATTTTATCGAACCAGCAAGAATGAAAGGCGGAGTCAACCTCGGCGGAATTTGAAATTAGGACGTGAAAACAGACGAAAGACTGTTAAGCACTTTGTCCTGCGTGCTAACGGTTCTGCCATAGAAAATATGCTACATCAAAAAATGTACATGACGGACAATATAAATGATAATCTTTTTAATGCTATAAATTAGGCTGGGGGAAGGCAACTGACATTCAGCAAGAAGAGAGTATCATAATGAATTGTAGCATCAAGAAAAACTTTTAATGCAAGTCATTTTTATGGTTACTTTTTAGATGAAATATTTAGTCATAAAAGTATACATGTATCTATCTATCTATTAATCTCTCCATCCCACCCTCTCTCTCTCTCTCTCTCTCTCTCTCTCTCTCT
>NC_068983.1:62045074-62047382 GCF_001194135.2 Octopus bimaculoides | reverse complement strand
TGCTTCTCTTCAGCGTGAACTGAAAGGATTTTAATCAAAGAAATTTTAATTCTATTATTCTGTAAAATAATATTTAATTAGTTTAAACGTACACAAATGCTTAATATTTAATTTTTAACTCCATTAGACATTCTAAAATACTATTTTAAAAAATGGTAAAATCGGACAGAACTTATGGGATGAACTTATATATATATATTACATGAAAATGCACACTTTAAGCAAGACGTTAGCTCTTAGCAAGGTTGAGATCACATCCTGTGCTGTAACTATTCCACTCCCGCTTACGCAGAGAAACATTTCCCTTTATGTCAGCCAATAATTATCAAAGGATCGACATAAAAATGAGAATATCCAAATATTGCTTTCACTAAATCCTTTCACTAAATTTAGACCGTTTGGTCTTGTCAAAAATGAAGCAACATATAATATTTTATAGATTTTCAGGTATAAAAAAAAACTCCGAGACCAACACCCACTTGTTTAACAAAAGAAAGTACTAGATATTCAATTGTCTATTTTCCATTCCCTTAAATTGATTCCATTCTGCATATGAAGAAGAAATCAATACTTTTGTGTATAAATATTTGAAAGCCTAGTTGCGAGCGCCTTGATCCTGGGAAGCAAATGGAATGTTTCTCCTTCGCAGTTGTCGCAGTCAAAAACTGGAATATTTTCTTGCAATAAATGAGATTATATACGCATATATACACATATACACACACTCACACTCACGTGTACACGCACACACGCACACGCTTATGTATATATGTACATTGATATATTTATACATTTTAATATTTTTATACGTGCATATATGTGTATATATCGTCATCATCATCATTTAGCGTCCGTTTTCCGTGCTGGCATAGGTTCGACGGTTTGACTGGAGAGCAGTAACATACACTGGTCGGATTTGGCTTGGTTTCTACAACTGGATGCTCTTCCTATTGCCAACCACTCCAGAAATGTAGTGGGTGCTTTCTATGTGTCACTAGCATTGGTGTCTTTTGCATATCACCGGCACTGGCCACGACTAAGATTTCACTTACCTTGACGTGTCTTCTCAAGCACATCAAGTCACCAAAGGTCGCGATCACTTGTCTTCGCCTCCACATCCGAAGATCATGCTTCACCACCTCCATGTCTTCTTGGGTTTACGTTTTCCACAGTTAGACCAGCTTTCCCCGTCCAAAGGCATTACATGACCATACCAGCGCATTCATCTCTCTTAGACACCACATCTAATGCCTCTTATGCCCAATTTTTCTCTGAAGAAGCTTACACTCTGTCGTACGTGAACTAAGCAAGACGTTAGCTCTTAGCAAGGTAGAGATCACATCCTGTGCTGTAACTATTCCACTCCCGCTTATGTAGAGAAACATTTCCCTTTATGTCAGCCAATAATTACGAAAGGATCGACATAAAAATGAGAATATCCAAATATTCCTTTCACTAAATCCTTTCACTAAACTTAGACCGTTTGGTCCTCTCAGAAATGAAGCAACATATAATATTTTATAGATTTTCAGGTATAAAACAACTCCCTGAGACATACACCCACTTGTTTAACAAAAGAAAGTACCAGACATTCAATTGTTCTAACTTCATTTGTTCTTTCAAGCTTTCGCTACCCTCTGCAGTCACAGCTCATGTTTCACTGTCGTATAGCATGGATGTTCGCACACAGGTATCATACAATGTGTATTTCATTGTGAGGGAGAAGCTCTTTATTGTCAAAGGTAGAGGTTCTCTAAAATTTTCCCCAGCTTATTCTTCTTGCAGCATTTATGCTCTTAAAGAATCCATCTCCACCGTTGACTTGGTCACCAAGATAACGTAAACTATCTACTACTTCTAAGTATCCCGTTAGCATTTGATGAAATATATATGTTGAGCTCAACATATCAATGGGATCAAACCTAACATCCCAAGATTGCGATCAAAATCCTTCTCTTTTATTTATGCAGATCTTAGTCATAAATGCGTTCTAGACTTTCTTTTCTATGTTCAAGTGTCTGGCGCTAGCCACTTTGCTGACGACGACCATAGCAAAGGATAGACGTGTTTTCAGCTGTCACTTTGTCTCCAGACAGTCAAAATCTCATTTCTTAAATCAACATTGGTGTAATTTCTCCCCGTTTCATTTCAAACTGATCTCACTGTCAAAGAAAGAAGACCATGCGGTGCTAATTTCGATAAATCCAGAATTCATGTTATGTCATTGCATATATTCCTTTCATATATATATATATATATATATATATATGTGTGTGTGTGTGTGTGTGTGTGTGTGTGTGTGTGTGTG
>NC_068983.1:62042096-62043989 GCF_001194135.2 Octopus bimaculoides | reverse complement strand
GTTCCTGCCAGCTCGCCACCTTATTATATTATAAATATTGCCAGCTCGCCACCTTAAATATATTATAAATATTGTATCAGCTCTTTGCACTTTCACGTTACATGTTTTAGGAATGCCATAATAAATCATTTACTAACAAACTTTGTTTTGCGAGATTTCAGTTACTCATTTCATTTTCCAGTTCTTTTACGCTCATATGCTGTTTTTGATTCTAAAAGTGTCGATTGTTAAAAAACATCACCTGCAAGATCTGATGATTAAGTATTCATATGCATACAATTGATGAAAAAGTAATAACGCCGAGTCTGCAAATCACCATCAAGCAAAGAAACAGCAGAATTGTATAAGTTAATGTTATGCTTCAAATGTTCGGTGGTCAAACGCTTATAAATAACAGAAACATTTGAATAAAGCCTAGTACATATTTTTTAAATCCTCATGCGTCAATGATACGGTGTCATTCTTAAATGTCAATAAGCCAGATCAGGATTTGCTATCTTGTGGCTCAGAATAGGATGGCTTGCGTTCAAGACTATTGTTGAACACCTGAAGATTTGAGGAAAAAAACACAGCTCATGGTTTATTGCAGTAGGAAGCAATACATTAAGATATCGAACTGTTTGTACACATGAAATCTGCCCAGGAAAATTGCACTAGAATGACCATCACTTGCATAACAATGGTCAGGTTAAAGCGAGTGATATATTAGATCTACCGTTGAAGTTGATGCTAGTACTGCGAATTGAAATCGACAGAATTTTCACTCACAACATAAGGAAATTTGGCAAGAATTTTTTACTCTAGACTCACGGATTTCCTTACTGACCGAAGTCAAATTGTAGCTTCCGACTGTATCCAATTTAAAATGCCTATGTTAGAAAATGTGATACCATAAGTACATTTTGAATCCCTTTTGTACACTGTCACATTGTTAGATATAAGTAGATATGTACACGCCACCATGTTCGCAATCAGCAAAAATTGCACTGAAGTGATGCCGAAAAGTAACACAAATAAGGCACACTATTGCTTCTATGTGATAGAGCAAGTAACATTTTTTTCCCAGTTGAAATTGTGTCTCCTCTATTATACAAACTAAAACTCCAAAATGATTATTTTCGGTTGAAATAGAATATATTTTATGCAAATCCCCGAATCCTTACACGCCGTGAACGAAGCTAAGATGCAGATGTGTCTTTCTCCCAGTACGTCCAGCGACTGTCAACTACTTACGAAAAGTTCCGTGTTGATCGTTGAGAACTATGTCTACTAGAATTCCAATGGAGATATTGATTATCTCAAAATTACATTTTCTAAGTCGGCTACACTTTTCCTCGAAACCCTGTTTCCTTAGTATATATCAGTACGGGGAAAATTAATAAATCTTTCATCAAACAGATATCACAATATAACTTGTCTCTCGCTAGCACATCATGTTTATTGAACTGATAATACATTGTGCACTGGGGAAACTGATAAATTTCTCGTTAGACAACGTTACAGTACTTATGATAGCTACAATATAAAGTTTATCCCTATAGAAAATGTTGCTTAATACGATAAGACCCATATTAATGCAATAGATCACACATATAAGACACATACACAAGTATATAATTGCAGGTATATATGTACACATATATACGCGTTTATGTATACATATATGTGCATGCATATACACACAGACTCATGCACGCACTCACGCACACACGCTCGCACACGCGCGCGCGCGTACACACACGTATACATTGAACCTATGTGGTAAGAAGTTTGCTTTCCAACCACCTTTCCAGCCTTAGTCCTACTTGAGCAAGCGTTGTCGACTAGTCACGTAAGTGCGTTTGGTAGATAGAAAAAGGAATGAAGCTTTTTTTATACAACTATGTATATATA
>NC_068983.1:62039160-62041009 GCF_001194135.2 Octopus bimaculoides | reverse complement strand
AAGTATGCAGTTAACACATGCGTTTTACTCCATTCACTAAATTTATATATATATATATATATCGTCACAATGAGGATATTTAAACCTCTTATGGGGATACACTGGTTTAATATATTATATTTTGAAGAGATATTTCTTCAATGAATATATTATATAATACATCATAAAATATCAAACATTCTTTCAGAGTTACAAAACGGAGAGATCTAATGGATAGAAATTAATTTATTAATTACTTAACATATTCACCTACAACTGTTTCATTTCACAAACATAATTAAAATTACGAAACATATATGAATATATAATTTCCATTTTAAATACCTTGCATGGAAAATCATCAGTATGCACAAAGGACAATACAAAGGATTACATTAAGATATGTTTGTAACACTCTGAATATATACACATGTTTATTATGTGTGTATATATATATGCGTATGTGTGTGCACGGAAACGTTAAAATTATTACTTTTCTTTTAATTCAATAACAACAATAAAATATAATAATGAATAATGGCTTATAGTATATTAAAAGCAAAGTAATATAATGAATAAAAGAAAGTAAAAGTGAAATAAAATTTATGTTCATGGAATAGAATGAAAGTGAAACAAAATTTATACTCATATTTATAAACGTGCGTTCCTATGTGCTTATCTATATGTATTTATATATATACATATTTTTTAATTAATTATAGTTTCAGCTTAGAGTATGTATGTCAATACTTTATACAGGAATATGCATGTGTATTGGTTTATATGTTCATTTCTAAGTTGCTTCTTTAGGTATATAGATTAATGTATATTTGAGCAACAATAAAATAAAGATAAGATAAAAATGAAATAGAAATAAAAATAGAAATGAAAGATAAAAATGAATATAAATAGAATAAATATGTAATAAAGTACAGTAGAAATAAAGTAAAATGAAGTAAATAAAATAGAATATACGAAGGTGAAATAAATTGAAATAAATCCATGGTCATGTGTGTATATATGTGTGCTCATATGTGTGTGTGGGGGATGTTTAAACGCATATATAAATATTAAACAAGTATGGATATCTTTGTTTTGTATATACATAGGCGCAGAAGTGGCTGAGTGGTAAGAAGCTTGCTTCCAAACCACATGGTTCCGGGTTCAGTTACACTGTGTGGTACCTTGGGCAAGTTTCTTCTACTATAGCCTTGGGCCGACCAAAGACTTGTGAGTTGATTTGCTAGATGGAAACTGAAAGAAGCCCGTCGTTTTTATATATATGTATTTGTGTGTTTATTTGTGTCTGTGTTTGTTCCCAAACCATCGCTTGACAATCGATGTTGATGTGTTTACGTCCCTGTCACGTAGCGGTTCAACAAAAGAAGTCCGACAGAATAAGTATTAGGCTTCCAAAGAATAAGTCCTGGGGTCGATTTGTTCGACTAAAGGTGGTGTTCCAGCATGGCCGCAACCAAATGACTGAAACAAGTAAAAGAATATAAGAATATATATATAGTGTAGTATATTGCCACTTAAGTGTGGCTGACCCCTAGGGGTGGATGTTACTGTTGCTTTTAGCCCCAGGAGGACATCTCCTCCAGCTGGCTTATCGACACACGACTGTGTCCTGTTTGCCAAGGGAAGTTATCCCTCTCATCTCGATCTGCAGCACGAACGGATCCGCATTTCAGGGTTATTTCCCTTCGTCGGCGTTCGATAGCTGCTGACCTTGGCGAGAGAGACAAAAACCTGGCAATCTTATATCTTCTTTTCCAGTGAAATTCTTCACTGATATCGAAAAGGTGAAAACAAGCAATGTTAATTGCCTAAATGAAGTATTAACAGTAACTGCACGATAAAGTGTAGT
>NC_068983.1:62034862-62037757 GCF_001194135.2 Octopus bimaculoides | reverse complement strand
TATATATATATATATATATATATATATATATATATCTATATATAGGGGTAGGTTTCGTTGTGTGGTAAGGAACTTGCTTCCCAACCATATGGTTGCGGGTTCAGTCCCACTGCGTGGCACCTTGGGCAAGTGTCTTTGCTATGCCTTCGGGTTGTCCAAAGCCTTATGAGTGGATTTTGTAGAGAGAAAGTGAAGGAAGCTCGTCGTATATATATATGTATATATTTACGTGTGTGTGTGTCTTTGTGACCATGTTTGTCACCCCATCATCGTTTGACAACCGATGTTGGTGTGTTTACGTCCCCGTAACATAGTAGATCAAGGCTATATGGTGGATGTGACATCACTTCCCAACCAAGCTCCAATAATTTTTAACGAGTTAGCAAATACGTATATTGTCTAGCATTGTTATGGTGGAACACGATTCCTTTTAGACTTACCAATTTTGGCCGTTTTTTAATGTTTTTTATTATTAGTCGTTGACAGTAATCATCCGAAATGATCTTTTGGTTCCTTGGAAGCATCTCAAAATACACAGCACAATTGTAATCCCACCAAGTGAGAGCTTGATCTTTTTTTCGTTCCTTCAGCCTTCGATATGGTTTGTGCTGGTTCATTACGTTTGGACTTTCATACTTTTCGATTGATGTTATTGTAGACAATCCATTTTATATCACCAGTGAGGATTCGTTTCAAAAAAAGGTTGATTTCAATCCGTTTGAGATGCATATCATAAATATTGATTCATTGTGTTAAGTGAATCTCTTACACTTTATGTAGAACCCAAATATCGAGCTTCTTAACGAGTCCAAAGCATTTTAAGTGATTTTCAATTGTTGTGTGTGAAACATGTAACCGCTCTGCAACAGTTATGGCTTTGATTCGGTCATCATCAACTTTAATAGATCGAACAGAACGTTGGCCATCTTTGATTGAAAAATCTCCAGAATGGAATTTTAAAAACCATTTCTGACATGTGCTTTCTGTTAAGCAATCAACACCATATACTTTACATATCTCTTTGAGAGTCTCAGTAGCTTTCTTGCTTTTTCGGAAATAAAAAGCAAAATATTGCAAACATGTTAGTTTTTGTGCTCCATGTTAAAACTGACACTGAACTAACAGCGTTAAATAAAATTACTCGCAATTTGCTTCTAAAGTAAACTAAAAGTAGCGGCTATTAAATGTCAAAAGGAAAAAATCATAACATTGACAAAAGTCATTCAAAAATATCGTAACTATCTGTTTGCAAAAAACGAAATTATTTTCTTGCTAACTCAATAATATAGTATAAATTTAACTGCTTAGCTTCTCAGAGAAATATGCAGACAAATAACCACTCAAAACATACATAGCATATAGATAATAATAATAATAATAATAATAATACTGATCACTGCGTATATATTTGGAAGGAAACAATCAAGTATGGAAGAAAACGGAGCATTTCACATGCCCATTTCACATTCCTATGCAATGGAATTCTGATTCAGCCGTGAATATGATGATGAGAAACTAGAGACAACAGGCATGAAAGTAGAGGAAGTTAATATGACACGGATATTCTTCGCTGTACAAAACTCACTTTTCCCCCAAAACGATGAACATGCGACGAAATGACGTGTTTAATGACTACTCGATCATGCTGTTGACACCAATAGGAATATTAAAATATGTCATTTCTAGCAATCAGCAATAAATTCATGAAAAATAGAATGGCCTATTAATATATATATTTTAAGCCTAAAAACTTTAAAATATGTAATCTGAAAAAAGAAGGGATTCTCATTTGTTGTAATAGGTGATTTAGAAACGATATAAAGTTACGTTGGAAAATACTACCGAAATTTACAGATATTAACTACAAAAAGAAAATAACACAGCTAGCAACAGATCATGCATTATAGTTTCTGTAATACAAAGCTAGGAAAGGAAAAAAGCGCAATATATGTGCGCAAGGCACAGGGAGTTGCACTCGGTTTTCCGGTGAAATTACGCAATATCAATAAGATTACTGAAGTAATAATAGCTATAGAAACAGCCTTAAAGTTGTGTCATGCATAAAATGATTCCGTTATTATTTCTTTAGTAGGTTTACCACATTAGGAAGCTTGAAACAAAATGTAACTTACAGTGAATATCAATAATCTCTTCCAGTGAATACTTCGAGGTTTTCCAGGCAATAAACTTCAAATCACTTTACAAAAATATATGCGTATTTTCTGTTTTCCGCTTTGAAAGATGTATTAAATTCATTGAAGAAAAAAAATACGAACACCTCATTGTTGGTTGTGATCGAAGATAAATAAGAAAATTTATGACGCCTTCATAAAAATAATGCAGCTAATAAGAAGACCGATGTTGCCTACATCCCACAGAGAAATGAAAGAAAAATATGCACCAAGTGCTCTCAGAATGTAATACTATGTCCATGTATATTGTGTGTGAGATTTTTAGGTTTGGCATAGTGTTATCAATATGAACATGACTCTATATGTGTAAGCGCATAGTATTGTCCCAGATTCTATGTATGTGTGAATGTGTTTGTTTATACTGGCGTTTTATCATGTAAAGTAAAAGAAGTGATCTAGTTATCCAAATGTATGACAAGACGGAAGAAGATATTTCTTTTATACATTCGCGAGTTATGCAGCACAATTAATGTTTTAAAATGACTGAAATGTGAAGATCTGGAATCTCAACTGGTTTTGGACCTATAATTATTTTAATGGTTTAGTCTCTGTAAGGACATGTAACGATGATTTACTTATTTACGCCGATGCTAATCTCTCCCAATGCCCAGCATCTATCAGAATATGGCAGTTTAATGTAAAAGAAATGAATCGCAAATCTGTTTCCAGATGTATATAATTTCATATACATACATATATATAT
>NC_068983.1:62022556-62034852 GCF_001194135.2 Octopus bimaculoides | reverse complement strand
GTATGTGTATATATTATATTTGTATATACATATATATATATTGATACAGACGCCGATAAACAAACGAAATAACGTTATGTCCCTATTCCACGAGCTGAGTTTGAAACCGTTTCTAGTTGTTCAGAACATTGGTATTTCCTTTGTCCTGTCAACAAGCACGGTTATTTATAGCGTATTTGTTGTTACATGTTGTTCAAAGAAAAGAAAAGCAAAAGAAGCAAAAAACTTTTAATTGACTTTTGAGACACGAACTTTGATTGTAAACTTTATGATTATGTGAAATGATTGTAGACTTTGTAATTGTTCTGAAACTTTGTTAAATGCTTGGAAATGCTATTGTTACATGTGTTACTTCAAAAGCAAGTACTATGTTATTGAATTATTGTTATGCAATGTTGTTGTGTTTCGATGATGTGATGTAAAGAAAAAAAGTTGGTTTGACTACGCAACGTATGGTATGTGTTATTTCTTCATGTTTTTTGTCATCGTTACGTGCTATCCGGCTGGGCTTAGTCGTGGCGAACATCCCGACTTACTGAGCGTCGACGTTCGCGCGCGAGAGTTTTCTCTTCGTTGAGGTGCTCCGCGCGGGCGTTCGTAACAACTGGTGTCAGAAGCGGGATTGATTTGCTGCAATGAGTCGGTTGTTCGTTATGGCCTCGGAAGGAGCATGACCGAAGGGCCAGGCAAGGAGGGAGGAAATTTCCCTGGCCATGATTGTGATAATGTTGGAAGAGCAGAAGGAGAGCTTCACTAAACTCAGGAAAGAGCAACAGAGGTTGTAGGAAGATCACCGGCAGTTTAGGGCGGAGTTCCGTGGACTGAGTGATGATGTCGCAATGTCGCATGGTGCAAACAGCAGATGGAAAGGCTTAACGAGAGGATGGAGCGCGTTGAGAAATTTTGTGCTGCCGAGCCTGGGGTTGCTAAACCCGAAGAAGTTGCTGTTGCTGCGCCATCTCGTGATGCTCCGACGTCTGGACGCGGATCTCCTGGAGTTCAAAGTAGCGGTGTGGTCCCCATTAGGAAGAAGCCACGGGAGTTCGATGGCAAGGTGTCGTGGGAGGCCTACCGGATTCAGTTTGAGATGTTAGCTGACCAAAACGATTGGGACGAGAGGCAAATAGCCGTTCAACTTGCCACTAGTTTGAAGGGTCCTGCACTGGAGGTGCTGGGCCAGCTGTTGAAAGCATACAAGGGTCGATACTCGGCGCTAGTGGAAGTTTATCAGGAAGACCAACTTTTGAGAGAATTTTTTAGAGCGCCTCACGATTCACTGTATCAAAGCCTTGGTCAAGTCGGTAAAGGCCATATACAAGCCAGTATTTTCCTCACATGCTTTTTCTGGAAATTGTCACAGGGTAAAAATCATATCAATTGTGCCTTTCCCAGCCTGAAATACACATTGGGACTCAGGATATATACTGTTTACTACATGCTTCTTTATGTCGTTAAGAATCTCTCTCGCAGAAATTCTCCAGCTATGCACAACAAACTTATTTCAGTGTGATTATCACACAGCTACTTCTTTCATTTGTGCTTGTACAAGTGTGTTATAGATTCATCTTTGGACTCTTGAAAACACATTCAGTTTCAACAGATCAATTTGCGCAGTTTTCTTAAAAGTCGTCTGCCGCCATGCTTGTACACCTCTATGAGATACTGTCTTGCCCAGGAGCTTTGCCATTGGAGAGTTTCTTTTTTTTCAATAGTTGTACATATCCCTTCCAAGGAAGGATCTCCTACAAGTTCGTCAATTATAGGCTTGTGAAGAATTTCATTGATGACTTCAGAATCGGTAGTGGATTCTTGATTTAATAGATGAAATTCTTTTAAGAATTCCATCTAATTAAGAGTGTTGACTCGTCGTTAGAAATACTTGGTTCTGCACCACCCTTAATTGGACCAAGTACACCATTCAAATTGGCATACAATGCTCTTAGGCTATGTGTTAGCATCTTGCTCCAATTCTTGGGTATTACTTGACTAGCAAGAAATTTTCATCTCATGAAATTTCTTCTGAGAAGTTTTCTTAGAGAAGATAGATAGGGATTTCACTGATGTTGGTGTATTCGGATTTGGTATCACACGTTACATTCTTAAGAACTGTTGTAGAGCTACCTCATCCGTGACTTCCTTATTCGATTTTCTAAGGGCTTTGAAGGCTTCCATAAAGCGTTTTTCCTGTCCATTAGATCTGGGATGGTATGGTGCCGTAGTTATATGTTCTACAGTGAACGTTTCACATTTTTTTCTTAAATTCACCAGACATAAATTGCGTTCCATTGTCAGACACTATCTTGTTTGGGATATCAAATCCTGCAAACAATTCTTGTAAAAAATTCATCATAGTTGAGGAGGTTGGATTTTAACACTTACAAATTACAGGCCATTTTGGGAAACTATCAACTATCACTACGCAGTAATAACCGTTTAAAGGACCAGAAGCATCTATGTGCATTCTCGACCACGGGACATGTACTTTTAAACAATGTTTACTTTTTATCATGGTTATTTTTTTTATTTCATTTTGGCTAACATACAGGTGTTACACTCTGTTTTACTGCAATTTTTTTGTTTCAGTCCCTCATTCTCATTCGAAACTTCGACTGAAACCACTATATTTTCACATAAAACACGTATGGGCGTATTCTATACATTGAATAGTTCCATCTACTCTGTGCCAAGTAGATTAAGTGAATCTTTTAATACATATATATTTTTTTTCATTTGACCGCGAAATGTTACACTATATATGAATTCACAAAAAAAAAAAATCTTTATCCCGTAACACCATGTACTACCTTGTTCAATTTAATTAATTTCGGTTTACCGACATATTTCCATGTCTTTTCATTTATAATGGTGATATCGCTAGCAGTAGCCAGCTGCATTTTAACACTTGTATTTCTGATTTTCTCCTTCTCGAATTTCCTCATCGTTATATTAATAATTTCTTCCTATGACAAACTATTTATTCCTTTTCCTTTGTTCTGACGTTTTGTCATCTTCATTCTACAGTGCGTCATTATATTCCTATATTACCACAACGAAAGCATTCCACTTTTTTAAATGGAAAATTTTTCCTCTAGTGTATACCTCCACATCCAAAACATGGGTATATTTCCTGATTTTTGTCGTGACTTTTAGAAAAAACTTTCTCTTGCTTTACTTGGAAGCAGTTTTTACGTTCAGTTTCCTCTGTGTCGTGTCCTCATTTGACTATCCTTTCACATTCTTCTTACACTTGCTGTAGGGTTACATCTTAGTTTTGTTCCAGCTTTGTAAGAATTCTAGTTCCGCGTCCTTTTCAGTAAGTTCCTGTGTAAAAATCAGGCATTTGACCATATCTGGCGTTAATTCATCCTGCTTAAAATTCTTGCATTCTCTGTTAACTCTACCTGCGTATGTGTTGTAGTTCTCGTCATTGTTTTTTTTTTCTCTCTGTTCATACACTTCCAATGCTTTTTTCACTTAAACATTTATACAATATATCTATTGTGTCATTAAAGTTTGTCAGAAGGTTTTATGGGGAATGCCAATTTTCTCAAGATTAAGCGCGTTTTCATATCGTCATCCCAGTCTTGACATTCTTTGTCGAAGATTTGCTATCTTCTGTAGCATACTTCGAAGGTAACGCTTTCGTCAGGCTCGTATTTGAACTCTGTGATGGAGTTCGCAACATAGTCTGGCGAAAACACTTTATCCGTCTTTTATGACGACTTAAGTAATTACAACATTTGTTGTTATAATATTATTTGTTGTTGTTGTTGTTGTTGCTTCTGTTGTTGTTTTTGCAGTTGTATCTGCTGCTGTTGTCGCAGGTCGTGTTGTTGTTTCAGCTGTTGTTCTTCCAGTTGCTGTCGTTGCTCTTTTTGCAGCTCGAGCAAACCGATCAACAATTCTGAATTCTTTATTACCCACAAGGGGCGAAATACAGAGGGAACAATACAAGGACAGACAAAACATGCAGCGGGGAAGAAACAAAATAAAGTGGATGAATGATGGAATGATATTATATGGATGTGGGGATGCAATGGCTACTTGAACGCCGTACTCGAGCAGTTATATTTAATACAGTTTTTAATCTTTTTTTTTCTGTTTTTTTCTTTCATAGTTTATCTAAAAATGTTTTACTTTAAAATAGCTGTCACTTACTTTTAGTGCTTTCAACTCTCTGTATTCAATGACTGGAGGCAGGGTATAAAACCCCACCTCCTGCCCTATGGGGTTCACATCAGAACCGAAATTCTTTTTTAACTGTTTATATTTTTCCAAGTCCAGCAGGACGCATTTTTTGTTTTGGTGGGGGTGAGGGAATCCCCCGCAGGCAGTTTTACCCTTGTTGTATTCTTCCATTTCGTTAGCATTTTCTCTATGTTCACGCTTTTGTTATAAAATGTTGTGTATGCTGTGGGGGCCTGAGTGGTTTGATTGTGTGTGTGTTTTCTTGCTTATGTGTGCCTGTGAGTATGTGTGTCTTTGTGTGCCCGTCCGGCGAGGCCGGGCTGTCTGGTATGTTTTTGTTTTTCAGTGATATGTTCATGACGGGAGTGATATGTTCATCAATGGGTTTTTCATGCTTATTTTCTGTGGGTATATTCTCTTCCTCTTTAGTCGCGGCTCCTTTTATCTCCCTTCTCCTTTTAGGTTTGACAATGTAGTCACTTTCGTCACTATTGCCTCCGGTTCTTATACTTTCTTCATTGTATCTTCAGAAACGCTACAGAGTTCAGTAGTAGACTTTTCTTTCAGGGGCTCCGCCGTATTTTTCTCGGTCTGGGGCTTCGTCGGCTTCTCAGTCTGGATCTCCGCTGCATTCCACTCGGTTTGGGGTGGCCTGTAGTCGGGGTAGTGGATCTTTATGTGTCCTGTGCATCCACATAGTTAGCAGTTGGGTCTCCTTCCCTCTACTACTACCTTTAGCGTATTCTCCTCCGGTGTGCTAATCTCGTACGGCAACTCTTCTATGTCATGGTGAGTGGCTTGGAGCAAAATTTCCAGGCTATATTCCCATCAATTCACCAGTTGTATTCTTATTTCTTTATTGCCCACAAGAAGCTAAACATAGAGGGGACAGACAAAGGGACAGACAACAAGGACAGAGAAAGAGATTAAGTCGATTACATCGACCCCAGTGCGTAACTGGTACTTAATTTATCGACCCCGAAAGGATGAAAGGCAAAGTCGACCTCGGCGGAATTTGAACTCAGAACGTAACGGTAGACGAAATACGAAATACACTGCCGGAAAATGTGTTACTCTGTTGCCTCGACATTTTATCTTTTAAATGCAAAACATGCCGAGGTCGACTTTGCCTTTTATCTTTTCAGGGTCGATAAAATAAAGTAGTACTTAAGTACAATAGTCGATGGTGTCGACTAACCCCTTCCCTACCTTCGAACACATGGTCTTGTGCCTAATTTAGAACTAATTGTTTACTGCTTCTTGAATCTTCAGTTCTTGAAAAATAAAATATTCAAATTTTGAAATATTGATTTTTAACAAAATAATGTTTTTATAGCACTGACAATTTTAGGCATGAAAACTGTTAAACGATGAGTAAAAAATAAAACATATGGCGTCTAGGAGACTGGAGATATAAAAAAATTAGTTCTTCTCGAAGATTCATAAACACTTTCCTTTTAGATGAGACTGATTTATCTTAGTTAACTTTTAAGTCAATAGGACAGGATAAAAATCAAAGTAGATCATGGTTTGATTCTGACCAAAAGTAATATTTTAAACTTCTTACAAAAGCATTGCTGGTCTAGTGTTCCACACTTTCTATAATCTGTAACACTCCACATTAATTAGATATTGATTTCCTTGGAAAAGTGATGTGTACTAATAATAGTGGCGTGGAAATGTTGTGTCGGAAAGTTCGTCATTCGCACAGGCTATTCAAAGTAATGGCATCTTAGAATGTCACTGTACATATAGATGAGATGATAGATTAACAGAGATGGCCATTAAAAAATAACATAAGACAACCACATTTTCAGAGCGATGAGCAATTGAGATGGACGCCACATCAAACATCGCTCTTTGAAGATGATCGGTACAACCTTTTCCTCGAAACCAAACATGAAAATTGAACTGCTTCAAAAATGTCTTTAACACTCCACCATACCATTTTAAAACTGTAATGAAAAACTATATAATATTGGCCTGAAAATAATTCTGAAAGCCCCATGGCTACAACACCTTTAGTTCGAAGTTTTCTCGATCAGAGCTGACATAGTACGAAACAACAATAAAAAATCAGTTTAACTTGACAAAATTTTGTGTAACAGTCAAATAAGGCTCAAACAGAATATGAATTAGGTGAAAATACTTATTTCTAACGTTGATTTTTGGTTCACGGTAACTTAAGAAAAGACGACTCCATCAGATATTCAGTCTCGGCAGCAATATTTCTCTCTGTACACGACAGGACACAAAGAATTTCAAGAAATGTTACAAAGTCAAGCCACCAGACCTCAGAAAATGGATGGATGAGACTAATCACTGTAAATAATGCTTTTCATTTTAGACTACCTCCGGCGTACTCTATATTTTCGGATTTGCCGATGCTGTTGTTGTTACATCCCGCGCTTGTTCTTAAATTTTAAGCAATTCTAGCGAGTAGGTATGATTGAACTCTTTTCAGTAGACTACATTCCATACATGAGGCCAAACCGTACACCATCCTTTAGGTTGTGAAACTAGTGCTAGACATTTGAAAGAGATTAAAATTCTGTTTGACCTTCTCTGTCTCTCTTCCTCTGGGATATATGTGTGTATAAATTAGGAAACGGTCAGTTAATGTGGAATTTCCTAATTTGATATAAAGTCAGTTTAGTACACATCTTCAAGACAAAAACCATACGAAATATTCGTTGATGCCCCGATAAGTTTATAATAAACTTGTCTCTTAACCTATAACTGAGACAATGAATTGCCTATGAAACCTTCAAGCAATTTCAAATTGGTTTAAGGAATATTCGCTTGCACCAAAATATTTCAGGCAATATTTCTTAATGCAAAATAGAAATTAATTAATATAGATAATTAATAGTAACGCAAACTGTGCTCGTATACATTCCACGGTTGTTCGCAGCGCAGATAATATAATTATGCAGACATAGAGTTGGACAATCACTCACTATTTCAATGAGCATATTCATTATCCGTGACGGAATAGATGAGAAGATAAATAGAATTATTTCATTTTGCCTCAGTACCTGATAATTAATAATGTATAATAATAATAAATAATTATAATTAATATCACACTGATATAGCAATATAATTATCAGTAGCATCGTTCTGATACCATTAATTATTATCAATTTATATTTGTACCATCAATCTAATATTCTTTCATTCAATATTTTAGTGATGATTCCCCCCACCCCTGTTTTCCATATTGCGCTAAATTCCCTAACAGTACCAGTTAATTTAGTAGGCCTACAGAATGCAAGCCTTCATGACTAAACACTGGTTGTGATAAATAAACGCCAATCATATTAAATGTTTCATCCTGCGGTTATTCATTATCATTGAACAGATTTAAATCATACGAAACTGAGTACATTGTCAAATATAACGATTATTTGAATCATTCGGCGCCATTTTAACTTTAAGTAATAATGCACGCCTATTTGTCAAGCACCACTTATTAACAGATCTTCAATGTAATTACGATGTAAGTTAACAATTTCAAGTCTAGGTCTATTACAAAGCTCTTGCGTAATAGCATTACAACTAATCTATTGGAATTCTAGATGAAGTAAATGAATTGAATAATTCTATTGTGCAGCGTTCATTATCGGCCTGATTATCGTTAGCCATTGATCTATACTAAATGTTATACTAAAATCTATACTAAATCTATACTACAATGCGTTTAGAATGTCCTGGTAGTGATTCTAAAATCTCTACAGTTAAATAAAAACAATTGGTGGCCTTATGGGTAGACATCACACATAATCACTTCTTGTCTTCAGATGATTCCCTAAAAATAGAATAGTGTTTTCGTTGTATGAAGACGATGATACACCAGCATCATCTATGCTGATACTTTTTGGAGGGTGGAGGTACCACAAATCTGCAAAATCCTCTTTCTTGTGGTCCCATACTTTTATCGTTGTAGTATTACGCGAAAAACCGTTGGAGACGTGGCATATAACAAAACTAGCAGTCTTTATTACATGTGAGAGAATAGATAACATTTGCATGAAAATCCATCTCAATAGAAATTTCTATCCTCTCAAAACGCTAATGGTAGCATAAGTATCTTGACGGCATTTATCGGTATCATAAATGGCACTGTAATCCTGATACTTTATCTACCAGAATTCAATCTTGACTCTTTAAGATACCTTCTTGCTCAGGGGTAGGATATATATTACAAGTGCTTATATCGATTAAGGATAGTTTATATAAACTATGTAATGTCTTACCTCTTGACAATAACTTAGCTACAATAACTCTTCAGATGGCATTTTAAACATTAATATTTTTCCTGATGGGAAATTCTGATATTCTTTAAATAAGCTTGCCTCATAATTTGAAAGCATCCTTAGAAAACACTTAAAATAGTACCTAAAACTACAATGACAATAAGTCATTCTTCATTATCCGTATGATTTAAATTACTTGAATAAAGTTGCGGTTTTAATACATTTATATTCCTAAATTCTCACCGCATTTCTGCTAGTTCTAATCTCGGAAAAATTTGTTCCATTTCTGATTTAACCTTTATTCAATTCATGTGAGCAAAGTTTCTGCTTCTCGTCCCTATTCTCTGTGTGACATTTTACAATTGTTTGTTTGTTTGTTTTTTTCTTTTTTTCTTTTTTTGAAATTGCTCCAAAGCTGATTTCCATTTAAAGAATTGCAAAAGGGAGAAATAGCTGCCAACATTATTCTCAGTTGTGGTAGCTTTCTAAATATTGATCCTTCCTCTAAAATATTTTGAAACTTGGCAATGTCTTCAAATAATCGATATATATATATATATATATATATATATGAGAGTGTGTGTGTGTGTGTGTGTGTGTGTGTGTGTGTGTGTGTGTGTGTGTGTGTGTGTGTGTATGTGTTTGTGTGTCTGTGTGTATTTCTTATGCATTCCAAAACCGAGTTGCCGTTTTTGACGTCTAGGGTATCAAAAGATTCAATAAGCTTTTGGCTACCAGTTAAACTATATCTTCATTCACTTATTTGCATTACAAAAAATTTAGCGTTCGTTTCAAAATTGTAAATTAAATTATTTTTGTATGTGAAATTGAATTATGCCTTCTGAATTTTCTTGGACTTTCACTTTCTTCACCGTGACATCCATTCAATCGTGAATTTTATAACATTTAGTACATATTCCAAATAAATGTTGACTTTATGTACTTTCTTACATTGTTGACGCATACTAACTTTTGCTAAAGTGGTGACGTCCCAGTTTTTTTATATCATATCTATGCTACAGAAAGTATGTTTTGCACCTATATTGACTACATTTCATTTCGTTTGAAATTCATGTTTACCTTCTGCTGTTTTCAATATTATCAATTCCATAAGTGTGTGTGTGTGTATTTCTGCGTTCATTAAGTCTATAATAAACTATAGTAAAGAACATTTTACGCTGTTTTAATGAGCTCACGTCTCATGAAGTAGCCGTGCTTATGTTTGGTAATCCCATTGAAAATCATGATATTCTCATTCGTGTTCAAGACAACAACCTTAAACGTGTTTGACAGACTCATCCCTCTTATGATGCTCTCCAGTATAATCTTATTCTTGGGAATGGACAAGATGGGTATTATTTCAATGTTCCCCGGATTGAACCTGCAATTACAAACAATTACAAACAAAAGAGTGTCGTCAAATGACTTCTATTCTCACCAACTGATGTTAAGATCAGAACAATCAAATCCTTTCTATTATAGGCACAAGGCCTGAAATTTCGGGGGAGGGGACCAGTCGATTACATCGACTCTAGTGTCTCACTGGTACTTAATTTGTCGACCCCGAAAAGATGAAAGGCAAAGTTGACCCCCGGTGGCATTTGAACAGGCAAAATACAACTCAAACATTTTACTTGGCATGCTAACGATTCTGCCAGTTCGCCGCTTCTAGAACAATCAAATCAATTGCACATGTCAAATAAACTTCATTTCTATTTATATATTTTCTACGTTATCTCAATAGCCAGCTATAGTTATTTCAAATGCACTTCTCTACAACGACCAGGTTTCATTACAAAATGAAATTAGTTTCACACTTTCAATTTCAACCAAAATTACAAAGCAGCAGCAGATGAAGATAAAAGTTTTGAACTTACCGAAAACATGCGGTTTATAACAATTGTTTGCTTTTTTGTACCAGGTTGTTGAACACAATATAAAGGATTTTCAAAGTATAGGTACTGACGTTAACTTAGAATTCTAACGTATGGAGCTTCTGTGGCCAAGAGAGCCTGTTCTCTTTCAAAATACACGCTTTGTTGATCTGGAAAATGAACGACAAATATATAGACTATGTAAAATATTTTATATTCTTAATACTACATTTTTGGTTCAATTTTTTTTTTTTTTGTGGTACATTGAGATGATCCATTATCCAATTACATTCTTCGACAAATAACTAAGATCAATTTTACCTAACGAACTGCAATCGGCGTTCTTCATTAAGTACTACAGCATCTAATAAACAGCGTTGAACGCATTCAGTTTTCAGTTGGTGCTGCAATGTTTCCTAAATGTCTATAATATATGCGACTGACCATACCATGGATATTTATTTTCAGAGCGAAGAGCCGTAGAGTTAGTTTGTGCCTTACGTTCGAACAAGGCCCTCAACTCTCAACCTGTAAGTACTTTTGTTCCAAATGAAGCAGATTAAAGAAACAAGTGTGATTCTTAATATTTCAATCAAAAGAAGTCTATGTTGCATTGTTTCTTCGAAGAAAATCTTTCAAATCTACAGAATAAGGCAATCACACAAAGATTTTATAGAATATTCATTTCACCAATGCCGTAGAGTTCAGCTATGCGATTCCTGCTTTCTTATCGTTAATTTTCATTCATATTTTCGCTTCTCAACTGCTACTGTCCAGCTAAATCTATTTTTTTTTGTCTTAGCTCTTAGCTTACCTGTTCTCCAAACCTTTTCTTTATGTTCTTTCCTTAGCTCTTTTCTGCTATCACTATCTATATACAAATATAGAAGGTTCAGTTCTCGTAAGATTGTAGATAAATAAAAAATATAAAAGGGTCAATTTTCTGTTAACTAGTAGACGACAATTATTTTTTCTGAGGTGCATGCGTTAAATGATTGAGAAATTAAAAACAATAAATTTTAGTTCACTTCGAAACTACGTTCTTCATCCATTAATAACAAGTCATTAATCATATTCCAGCCTGTCATCCAACCGCTTTAACAAGTCGTTGCATTTGTCTTTATATCACCTGTGTAAACATGTGTAGAATTTCATATTTGTCCTTTTTTTAACCTTTACCCCCACCCCGATACCTTTTGCCAGCCATTTCACTCGGTATAACTCTTCACATTCCGACTTAAAAGATCTATTTAACAGTGTCACATACACACACAAATAGGAAGCGGAGTAATACAGATTTGGAGACAGTTAACGAAATGAAGTTGCTTTAATAATTTTATCATTTAAGAAATCAATAATAAAATATTCATGCAAACTATTCATTGAAGATCTTACTGTAAATAACAATGTGGCTTTTGAAGAAAGAATTTCATGGCATAACACTTGACGCGCTGTAATTAATGGCATGTTCTTACCAACACAAGATCCATATTAGTACGCAATATAATGTTGTGCTCATGGAAAGTGAGTCTATATTCTGAGCTGAATGTACTGCTGGAGGTTGGCTCACAATAAATATTTCATAACACGCTCGAAGATATTCAGGTGAAGATTAAACAGTTTACCTGACAAGCATCATAGATGTCAGGAAATCATGTTATTTGATCTAGGACGATAATTCACACAATATGTTGACAAAACATCCTTTTTAGATATATTTTTTTCATTCACGATTTCTGTTATCAAATACATATTGCGATCGATTTTGAAGTATATAAGAAATCTAATAACTATACCAGACCTATTCTTTAGAGATTCCTATGAAACTAAAAGATTAAATAAACAAATACGTATAGATGAGTAAATAAATATTGCGATATCTAAGCAGAAAAGTATCTCTTTCGTTACACACACACATATATACATATATACATACATACATAATACACACACATATACATATAAAAAATTATAT
>NC_068983.1:62020375-62022312 GCF_001194135.2 Octopus bimaculoides | reverse complement strand
GTTATGAAACGCTTCGCTTAGCTGACACTGTTTTAACAACCTGCTTAGGTAAGCTATCAACATTTTAAACACAGATTCTGTATTTAAAAGTAAACTGAAATCCATCAATAAAAAAATATTTATGTAATATACATATGAGCATGGTAATAAGTGTATCAGCACAAATTGGTCAATATAAAGTTCTGAACATTGATGAAGTAGATTTTTCAGTTAGACTTCGCCGCTTTATCCCTTCGATTGAGAATTTGAGAAAAACATCACAGATGTTCGTGCAGCCGTGAGGGGAATTCGTCTAATCACCATCCATGAGTTATCAGGGAATGTGCAGATTAGTTACGATTCAGTTCAGTCCATTATCACTGAAGATTTGATTATGGCATGCAAGTCCGCAAAGAATTTGCCAAAACTACTTTCAGCTGACCAAAAAGACACTCGGATTTCAGTTGCACAACATCACTTTGATTGGGTTGAGAACAATGAAAACTTTTTGAAAACAGTTATAACGTGTGATGAATCGCGGGTCTATGGGTATGACCCCGAAACAAAGGCACAGTCTTCGCAGGGGATGATCCCAAACTACCCAAGACCAAAGAAGGCATGAATGAGTCGAAGACACTGTTGACTGTTTCTTTTGACTACATCTGATCAAACAGTAAACAAGGAGTACTACCGTGAGGTTTTGCGGGATGCTATTCGTCGGAAAAGGCCAGAATTGCATGCGTCTGGTGAGTGGCTAGGCACAGCATTCCCAAGGTCCGACAGCAACCGTATTCCCCATATCTCGCCCCTTGCAAGATTTTCCTCTTTCCAACAATCAAATTCCACTTCAAGGAAGATTTCCGAACATCGAGGAAATCGAAGCGGATGCGACGAGGCAGCTGATGATTATACCAGAAAACAAGTTCCAGGAATGCGTCCATCAATGGAAGCAGCGATGGATTAAGTGTGTGGCTTTCGAAGAGGACAATTTTGAAGGAGATTAAATACCAAATTGGTAGGGTTGTAGTTTTCTTTTTGTAGCACCAGTCCGGATGCTTATTGATCAGAACTCGTGTATGTTCCCACACAAATAGAATACATATACAGACACACCTATATTATGCACAACACAAAGTAAACAGAAGGACTGAAATATATTTATACATCCAATATAAATAATCTATACTATAAATTGCAGTGTTCTTGATTGCTTGATTGCTTGATTGATTGAGTGTCGGCAGATTCACTCAAGAACGGTGCAGTGGAATCGCGTGAAATTCAGCACAGAGCGGCAGCATGGTCCGCTCATGTTCAGATTTTTATTGCCCTCCAACTCCCATGGTTACCGAGATAATCGATTATTACTTTTTAAGATAGGAATATCCCATTCAAAGTGGGGAGGGGCGATTTTGTTGCCTTTCCCATGCGCGAAATTTTACGAAAAACCAGCACAATAAAGATTATTTTTTTCCAAGTAATGTAGCTGGGTTTGTTTTTCAAAAATTTTAATCAGAGGCACAGAAAAAAGATAATTTCAATTTTTCGTGCATTAAAAAAAAAACTATAGCTTACGCTCTTTCTAATTACTATGTTTTTTTTAACTTCAGTTACAAATGTCTTCAAACGTCGACATTCAAACAGCTTTTCCATATTGAGACAAACGGACTCTGCACAATTGTATCCATCCGGGAACGCGTTTTCAATAATTGAAATTCACAATTCTAATCAGCATACATGAACGTCCAACCTATGATTGATCTTGAACAGTTTCGAGTAACATTCTTGTGTCGCCAATACAACAACCGCACTACCATATATTTTTCTTTTAAGGCGAGGTTATACCACAAATAAGGTTCCGTGACTACATGGGGCTATGGGTATACACGTGAAGTTAGTTTTACAATATCGACCCGCAAAATCCTTAGCATCGTATTGGTTTGGGGTTGTTCTTACTTTTC
>NC_068983.1:62016670-62019710 GCF_001194135.2 Octopus bimaculoides | reverse complement strand
TATAGATAGATAGATATATATATGCACGTGTGTGTGTGTGTGTGTGAGTGAGTGGGTGTGTTTGTGAGTGTGCCATTTCTGTTCTATGCGTGATAATACATTAACTTCCAAGTTATTAACCGAGGCTCTAGGTTCTACTTGAACGTGTTGGTAGAGCACTGAGGAGCTTTTCTCCTATTTGAGCTCCCGCCAGTGTAGCCTGTTCGTTCCCGTATGCTGCGTGCCGTCTCCTCAATGTAAGTTGTTGTCTTATCAGGATTTCACATCAGCAATTTTGCAAAACAAATTCATGCATACACACATACACACATTATATATATATAAATATACATGCACATGAGTGTGTGTCTACGTGTAAGTCTACATTCAAGTAGATGTAATTCTGGGCGGATTATGAAACAGCTGTAACCGCAACGGATGTATAAAACTTTTGCTTACCTCTTTCTGCTACATGTTTCTTAGCATTCATATGTATGTGTATGTATGTGTACGTACTCGCGCGTGTGTATGAACATACATATACAGAGAGAGAGAGAGAGAGAGAGAGAGTGAGAGAGAAAGAGAAAGAGAGAGAGAGAGAGAGAGAGAGAGAGAGAGAGAGAGAGAGAGAGAGAGAGAGAGAGAGAAATAAAGAGACCGGCCCATAGTTAACACACATTGTGAAATACATTAATTAATATATAGAGAAATATAGGTATACAGGAATATATATAAAAAATAAGTTCACCGATAGAAAAGTAAGCAGCAGACAGACTGACAGATACTACCATAAAATCGTTATTTACATTCTTGAAACAAAACTAAAAGTATGCTACTGGGAAAATATAAGAATATATATTTTGGCATACAACATTAACTTGTGTAACGTAGAATGAAATGTTTTGACATTTATTGTCATATTTCAAATGAATAATAGAACCTAAGCGGCCATATATTATGATAAAATTTCTTGAAATGTATTTTATTCGAAATAAACTATTTTCTGTCTGCACAATACTGATATTCGCTATAGGAAACCGATGCCACTAAATGTTCTATTTTGGCATCCCAAATGAAATATCGTAATCTGCTAAGGCAGCAACCTTTTTTCCTACTTTACTTCATAAGGTAAAATGATGCAATATATCTATTGCGTAATATTTAGAATAATCGCATAATTAACACCAGATTTTTGATTCTAGACATGATTCGACGGTTTATGATGTAGTGTTAAAAGGCAAATTAGTTTAAGAGAGCCTGGATCACTCTAATCACAGAAACGCGGCCGATACAAAATGTTAAAGGAAATATTATATTGAAAGTATATCTCCAATTTGGCTTATTTACTAAAGGATTAACAAACAAACAAAACAGGTGCAGGCGTAGCTGTGTAATAGGAAGCTTCCTTACCAACCACATGGTTCTAGGTTCAATCCTTATGCGTTGCACCTTGGACAGGTGTTTTCCACTATAACCTCGGGCCGACCAAAGCCTTGTGTGAGGATTTGTTAGACAGAAAGTGAAAGAAACCCGTCGCATGTGTGTGTGTGTGTGTGTGTGTGTGTGTGTGTGTGTGTGTGTGTGTGTGAGAGAGAGAGAGAGAGAGAGAGAGAGAGACCACTGCTTCACAGCCGATGTTGGTGTGTTTACGTCTCCGTAAAAATAGCGGTTTGGCAAAAGAACCCGATAAAATCAGGACCAGGCAGAAAAAAAAAAAGAACAGTTCCTGGGTCAATTTGTTCGACTAAAACCCTTTAAATCAGTTCCCCACCATGACCGCAATCAAATGACTGAAACAATTAAAAGATACTCGTGAGACAGTTACATAAATTGATCAGAGGAGTTTCTCGTGAGACGGGTGTATGAGTTGATCGGCGGAGTTTCGGAATAGGTACCACTGACTCATAGAGAAGGAAAAAGTCAAACAGTTGGTTATATCTTTCAGTGAATGAACATTTGCCCAAAATTGTTGGCACTCCATCGATTACGACGTCGAAGGTTCCAGTTGATTCGATCAATGGAACAGCATGCTCGTGAAATTAACGTGTAAGTGGCTGAGCACTGCAGAGACACGTGTACCCTTAATGTAGTTCTCGGGGATATTCAGCGTGACACAGTGTGACAAGGCTGACCCATTGAATTACAGGCACAACAGAAACAGGAAGTAAGAGTGAGAGAAAGTTGTGGTGGAAGAGTACAGCAGGGTTCACCACCATCCCCTGCCGGAGCCTCGTGGAGCTTTAGGTGTTTTCGCTCAGTAAACACTCACAACGCCCGGTCTGGGAATCGAAACTGCGATCCTATGACGGCGAGTCCGCTGCCCTAACCGCTGGGCCATTGCGCCTCCTGTCCAAAATATAAAGAGGGAATTAATCATAGGCACAGTAATTTGTACATCAAAATTTGTTTCGGTAATTGTCACAGATCTTTACGTTTTAATTCAACACAAAGTAGGATTGATTTCATAACTTTCATTCTTCTTAAAACTACTTGTACCAGTAAGGCATTGCTTCGATGCAATAAACTATATTCCATCACTATTCATGCGATATCTTATACCATACCATAGAAAAGAAAAGTTTTATTGTATATAATATAAGCGTTAGATTCCATTTCTCTAGGTTTAATAAAAACAAATACTAGCAGTTTTTTTCCCCCATAGGAATATATAATCTTGTAGAAATGTAGGACGTTCTAAATTTTCCCTATATATACTTCTGTAAATCGATTTCAAAAAGTGTAGAACTATTTTATTGATTTTTACTCCTTCTAAGAATTATTGGTCTGATGCTGTTCTATGTCAGAGTTGAATCTTCAATCAGCTTCAGCTTAAATTGCTTCTCAGACGTATTTTCAGCGAGGATATCAAGTGAAATGGTTTGAGAAATATTTATTAGTGAAACGAGTCTAGTCTGCTTTTTCAAATAACGTCGATCTTGCAGGAACTAAAGTGTACATAAATGGTGTAAGTTCTGCGATCAAAATTCGGGCTAGCTGACTAAAAAGAGTATGTATATATACAGAAAATGAGAGAGAAAGGCACTTGTAGAATATATATATA
>NC_068983.1:62006602-62015973 GCF_001194135.2 Octopus bimaculoides | reverse complement strand
GTCAGCCCCTTCCCCTACAATGTTGTCGCCGCTGCTGCCCTTGAACTCGACTGTTGGTACCGTTCCTGTATCTCTATGTGTTTGTGTTCGCCCACGCTGCTGCCATCGTGGTAGTTGTTGTTGTCATTGTTGTTATCGTTGTTGCTGTTGTTGGTTGTGTTGTTGATAATGTTGCGGCCGGCTGTAAATTTATAGTGTGTGTGTGTGTGTGTGTTTGTGTGTGTGTGTGTGTTTGTGTGTGTGTGTGTTTGTGTGTGTGTGTGTTTGTGTGTGTAAGTGAGTTCGCTTTCTATGTTGTTTCTATCCGTGCTCTTTATACAGTTTCTTTTATCTATCTCTATTTCTTATATTTATCATAGGTATGTGCATATTTGTTCATTGTGTGTGTGTATTACACTTTATCTGATATATTATTTCTCCCAACAACGACAACAGCGGTAACATCAACAACTACCACGATGGCAGCAGCGTGGCGAACACAACACAGAGAGATGCAGGAACGTTACCAACAATATATATACACACGCATATACATATATAGTTATGTATTAGTGAGTATTCTGAGTGAGCATGTACATATTTATTCAGACACACATACATGCAAACACACACATACAAGGAAATACGCATAATCCACCAGGATTCTTTACGTCAAGCGCAAAAGTCCTATTTTTAATTGGCTACTGGGAATAATTACCTATATTCAACAAGCTAAATGATTTGTTTATGAATGGTCTTAAAAACAACCACAAACATTCCTACTGTTCACCAAGCACAACACATCAGGTAACATTAATTATGAGCAACTTCTAGCTTCTTTTTAATGGTCGGTTTATGAATACTCTGAGACATAATTTGCATGTCAGACACGAGCAAAGCAGCAGTCGTGAGACTTTTCGACATTACACAATGATTTTTCCTTGTTCCAGCTTGTGCATATGCTTATGTGTTACAAGAAATGTATTTTGGACCTTCTCATAATATAGCACTTGAAAAGAAATCTCTTAACAGATTATTACATAATAGTCAGTTGTCTTGCTTTGAAACATCTAAAAATTAGATCAAAATCACTGACACTAACGCACTGCTTTACAACTTAGATCTACATGAATGACGAAGTGAAGTTCAAGTATACATGACTTATCAACTGTTGACTGATTTTTTATTCTCTCTTCCCCGATATCAAATTGCCTTTGCAGCTAATTTTGACTACAGTAACGCTCATATGTGCAAACCACACACCATCCGGATCAGCAAACAAAAGTATGTGCAGGCTCCTAAGAGAGAAAACACTAATCAGAAAATATATAGAGAATTGATATAATCTCAATAACCTAAAAAAATTCCAGCAGCAGCAACTCCTTTCAAAGGCAAACATAACACTAAAATAAGAAAAAATAAATAATATGAAGGTATTTATTAATAAAATGGGGCTACTCATTCGCTAAAAAGCTTTGAACCACTGATCAGCCGACTGATTGATGAAAACATTACCTTCCACAACGATGCCAAAAATTGTTGATACGACAAAACAATACTACACGAACGCAGTTAACTTACGTAGGCAATACAAAATAATTACTCAATATATCTGTCCTTAACATAACTTTAGCCATTCTGCACATTATTGGATTATCTTTAAAGGTCTTAACATATGTCCTGTCATCAACTAATATTTCATGTCATCAACTAGCATTTCGTCTTTATAATCTCTAGAGCAAGGGTCACCAAACTTTTTCACAGCGGGTCGGATAACTGAGAGAATGACAAGTGCGAGCCGCATAACCATTTTGTTCAATACAATATAGTGAATACACAAAAAATAAAGACAACTAACATATTTATTTGGTGAAATATATCAAAGAAGGTGACGTCACCATGAAGGTAGTTCTATCACACACAATGCGCACATATCCGAATCTTACAAGCAAAAAAGGTGGGATTTGTTAAACTGGTGTTTATCTTTGAAGATATCATCAATATTTGCTTTGGAATTGCTGCATACAACCAAGAGAATTGCTTTCAAATGTTTATCAGTCAACCTCGTTCGATGTGCTGACTTCACATACTTCATTTTTGAAAATGTTTGCTCACTGACCTAAGTTGTTCCAAACATTGATGTCATACTAGAGGCAAATTTCTTCAACTTTGAAAACTCATCATCGGGTAAGCAGCGTTAAAATTCAGCAAGTTTTCCTTCTCTGTACTTCTCTTTCAACAAGTTACTTGCTTGCAAATCAATGAGCTCCAGCTGTAGTTCGACTGGCACGATATCAAGGTTAAAATCGAACGGATTCTGGAACAGAAGAATTTCAATCAATTCTGTCGAGATCTGAAAATCTCTCAAAGAAGATGCCTATTTAAATCAAGAATCATCTTTTCGGAAACTGAAGATTCTGCGATTCTAGCGCGAAACTCTTTGAAACGCTGAAAATGAGAGAAGTCTCCTCTTTCCAGTTATAACACAAACAATGATAGTTTTCTCAGAAATACTTTGATGATTTTGTAGAGACCAAAGATAAGGTTATGTGTTCCCCGAAGTTTCAACTTCAATTCATTCATGTGGAATGTGCGTTATCAATCAAAAATGACAACTTTAACAGCCAGGTAGGATCTGACTGAAGTGAATCAGCTCTATCCTTTTCGGTGATAAAAATATCTATTTCTCTTCGAAAGTTGTAAAACTAACTCAGGACTTTACCACAGCTGAGCCACATCAGTGCTGTGTGACAAGAGGAGTCACAGAATTCAGGATAAATTTTTTCAAGAAAAACCTGGAACTGGCGTTAAGTGCTTGAACAGTACGGCGGCGGGCCGGATGAACGCATCTCGCAGGCCGGATCTGGCCTGCGGACCGTAGTTTGGTGACCCATGCTCTAGAGAATATTACAGGACATGAGGTTTATACTTCAATAGTTTCTATCCCAGTGTATCATCTCACTTTTTAAAAAGGAAAAAGTGTCGATCCCAGTGAACTACCACCCGATATCTATATGCTCTCATATCATTTAAAAAAATATCTGCCTTTCTAAGAAAAGATAGAAAAGGAGTTATACACGACTTTGAGAATATTGTTATTGCTATGAGAGAAGGCTCCAACAACAAGTATCATATACATTGAATTCATTAACCATTATACTTCCCTTGTTTATGTTTATTCAGTCTCATTTTGAATACTGCTAACCCATGCTTTCTTCTAATACAAAAACATTTTGAGAATTTAAGCATCCCAAAGGTCAATATTACTTGGAATGCATCAAAAGGCTCAAATTCTCTTCCCTACAACGCCGCTATGAACGCTAAAATGCAAAACTATTCAGTCAACGCAAACCAAGCAATGCAGATGTCAAGTTCACAAGTCATCCGTGACTTGAACCCCGTGTCATGTTACCTAGTATAACTCAGATCACATAATACGTCAATCTTGCCATTTTAGCTTTTTATCTCAATTTGACACGATTTATTCCAAATTAGGCAGAAACAAATTTAAGACAAACAGTACCACATGCACTTAAATAAATTTAGTTAACTAACTCAAGTGGACCATTTTACCCGAAGGCATAACTTAATGAACTTGTCCAAGTGGCTAGTGGTGCTATTAAGTTAGAAATGACCTGCAACAATAATGGACGAAGCCAAAGTTATCTAATGTAGATTTATATATTTTATACATACATGTACATATGTATGTATTTTATACATGTATGTATGTATGTATGTTTGTGGTAACGGTTTTTCTGCCACCATAACAAGGCTGTTCTATAAAGAACTATGTTACTACATAACCCCAGGAAAACGTCTTTTGCAGCTGGTTGTCGACACACAAACTATATACGATATATTGTGAGTAAGGGAATGAATCACTCCCATTCAGCTTAGCAAGACCAGTAGACCATGGTTTCTAGGTCTTTACCTTTCATTGGTACTAGATATCTGCCTGCTAGACATGGCAGTCAATCGTCCCTACTCACAATATATAAACAGAGAAGCGGCAGACAGCCGCTGATATCATAACGAGCAAATTAGCTAGTTCTAAAATTTCTAAACGATATATAAGGAGTAACAATACTAGACGTTAACGTTTTGTTACCACTGTAACACGGCTGTTCTATAAAGAAGGATGTTACTACAGTTTAACCCCAGGAAAACGTATTTTCTAGCTAGTTAACGACACGTAGCCTGTGTCAGGTATATTGTACAGAGAAGCAGCAGACAGCTGCTAATTTCGTAACGAGCAAAGTGACTAGTTCTAAAATCTGCAAACGAGATATAAGTAGTAACAATAATAGACGCTTCTCTGTTTATATATTATGAGTCGGACCGATCGACTGCCATCTCTAGTAGGCAGGTATGCAGGACCGATTTAGGGTAAAGACTTAGAAATCATGGTCTACTTGATGTTCCCAGTAACCACTCCAGCTATGCCAAAATCGCACACTTTGTGGCATATCATACTATGATCCACCTTATCAAAAGTTTTTGCAAAGTCAAGGTATATTACGTCTGCATTTGAGTTGTGGAGTAACTGCTTCAACACCTAGGCATAGTGCTATAGCAGTTGTGTCAAGCAGCTCCTTCCTGGTTGAAAACCATGTTGGCTATCACTCAGTAAGTCATTTTCTTTAAGGAGCGCGATTAGTTTCCTTCTGACTATTCGTTCCATGACTTTGCTAATGTGTGAAGCCAGAGAGATAGGCCTATAATTTTTGGCATCTGATCTTCCTCCTTTATGAATTTGGCATATTAGATCCTCCTTCAGTTTGCTTGGCAGCTTGCCATTTGCAAGAAAACTCTGGAAGAGAATCTGTAGTGGTTTTGCCAGGGCACGATTTGAGGAGGATTGCAGGGAAATCAAATTAAATTAAATTAAAAATAAATTACCTTTCTAGTAGGTAGGCGATTTGCGTGCCCTTATGATGGATATAAATTTTAATTCTATAGAAATCTAATGCTATTTAAGGCCTGCAACCACCTATATTATTGTTGCTTATCAGCTGTATATATTTACCGTAGATAATAATAACAATAAACATATCTATATAAATATTCACTTTTTAATATTTACTCCTTATAAGTATATTTATACTGAAGCTGTTCTGATTTTGGCGCAAGACAATTCAAAACGCTAGCAGAATTCAACGTTACAAGTTGGAAAAAAACTTTCACTTGCCAAAACTTGCTGATGAAATTTGAGGCTGTTCGTCAGAACTTGAAATCATGATCTAAGTGTATAGAATTACCCAAATATTTAGCATTGAGCTGTATTTGGTATGTCAAAATCATTTAACCCGTTCACCCGCTTACTGTAGTATATAAATATACTTAGGGTTGGCTGTGTGGTAAGAAACGTTGTACAGCTACATCGAGTTTGTCGTCAAAAGTGAATGGTTTCTTTTTGAAACCATTCAGGATCGAGCGCTCAGTGCGTCGGGGTGTCCCGTATCTCCACTTTTGTATTTGTTGGCTCTTGAGCCATTGCTGTGGAAGTTGGAGGCACTAAAGGGCGCGCTGCATGATCTATGGTGATATCTGGATGACATCTCCATCATCATAGCGGTGGTGGAAGAGGACATCAAAATTTATGAGGCGGTAGCAGGAGCGAAGGTTAACATGGACAAGTCGGTCGGTTTGCACCTTGGCAACTGGAGGGGCAAGCTGGTGGCATCCAATAACGTCGTGGGGCGTTGGACGGAAGGTCCTGTTAAGCTGCTCGGAGTCTGGGTTGGTCCAGACCTCCAGAAAGAAAAAAATTGGAGTGAGGTGGCTAGGAAGGTGACAGCTCTAACCCAGACCTGGTCTGAGCGGGCGTTATCCTTGCTAAGGAGGGTGGAGGTGGTGCAGATGTTTATAGCATCAGTAATCACCTACCGTCTGACCGTGGTGCCTTTCCCCGAGTTGTGGCGGAACAAGTTGGAGAGAATCCTTTTTCGCTTTTTGTGAAAGGGAGGAAAGCCACTTGTGAAGCTCTCTGTCTACTGTTAAAGGGTAGGCTAGGGATGCCTTGGCCGAAGATGCGAAAATTCGCGTTAAGGTTCAGGCACCTGTGGCTTTACTTGGATGGAGAGCAGGTGTGATCATACATACACAACGTATCTATGTCAAGCTGGTATCTTGGCACTCAAATATATTTAGGTCATATTTGATCTAGAATTTATCTTTTATATTTTAATTTCGATTCTTCTCAAATAATTCAGTGCGATGCAATTTCTTCACAAGTTGTTAACATAGAAGTTGTAACGAAAACTACTGCTTGATGTCATAACAACTTTTTTTTTTAAATGCACACCAATTACTTCGAGAAAATATAGAAGATTTAGACTAGTAACAGCTGTGACCACCTTTAATAACAAGCGTGTTGATGATTCAAGAAATATCTTTGTGTTAAATGTGTTTAACTAGCTGTTGTTCGTAATTATAATGACTCTCAGACAGGCAGGTGCAATTTAAAGGAAAAATAATACCAGGCATAATTTTTTTTAATATAAAAACATAATTGGAGAATGACATGTGAGATAAATGCGAATTAAGTTAGAGCTATTTGGGATTTTTATTCTGCATTATTGATATATATCTTTTTTTTTTTTTAGTTATGGGCACTGGTGGACATGTTACTATATCTGTATTCTCTGCCACATATTGTAATTAAAAATTATTTCTGGAAGTACTATTCCTGTGTCAATGAAATGAAATGAGTATCAGTGTTACATTAATTTCAATTATAAAGAAACCTTACATGATGCTCATGATCTTTTGAAAGTTATTTGCAGAGTAAGGAAGAAGAGTTGATGGTGTCAAATATCTTCAATCGATGATTGAAACCGAGACACAGTTTGAGATCACTTGAAAAATAGGCATTTGAACGGCGGCCTCCACCCCGCCTGCACTTTTGTGATTGTGCTTTGGCTGCTTTGTATTCTAAGAGAATTTACTATTATTGGAGATTCTTTCTTAACAATGATTGAATACCTTCCGAACACTAAATGAATCGGATATTTTCATGCTGTAAGGAAAAATCTGCCTCTGCCATGTTTCTCAAATTCTAACGTATATTCTTTGATCAATTTGTCTTTGTTCACAATACCTATAAGGGATGTATTTTTCTCAATTGATAGTTATTTGTAATATTCATTTCGTGGAACAAGATGCACAGATACTCTGTTTATATAAACTTTATTTATTCATACCAGAAAACATTTTTTCTTGCATTCAACCATCGATAATCAATATTTCTTTTAACTAAATCCCATTTCTATATCAGTCACCCTATTTCTGTTAAATCCAACTGAAATCTCAGTATTGTAAATATTTCTCGCGAAGGCCTTTATATCATCAAGAAGTGATAGATGCTACTGAGGTTCCGTGCTGTCGTAAAGTATCCTGTATTGCAAAAGACATGATTGTTGATTTAGTGCTAAAATATATCCAAACACTGACAGATTCCCCCTTGAGTATTCCTTTTGAAAGATGAATAACTCTACAGACAATAATTGATTCTGCAGGTGTAAATAAGAAGCTGATTAATCATATATTTCTGAGCATTCAGTATCATAATCCAGTGTAGCAGACGCCTTTGTCAATTGCAATGATTACAGGAACAATGAGTGGGCAAAAGAGAAAAAAGACTCACTGAAAAATCCTTCTACTACCATAGTCTTTATATCAATATCATATCTTTATTTTGTTTTAATTCAGACAACGCTGAAATTAATTCGACATATTCCTAAACCTCTCTTTTTACTATCTACTTATTTAAGAATAAGTACTATTTTGACCTCGCTACAATCTTGACTAAGACAGGAGCATATGTAAGCCATTAGTTGTTTCTCAACTATAATAACCATCCTTACTCTGGCAATTTAATTTCGGATATCAATAGGTATTTTGAATATACTTTTGCTACCACTTCTGTAAACGGCCATCATCTTTTAAAATATTCATTTGTTATATTGACAAATATCCAAAATATCTAGGGTGTCTGTTTTAATGTAGATATTGGAATAGTATTACTCTTGATTATAACCAGTCATAATACACTTTGTGATTAAAACTATTTTTATTCTACAAATTAGAACCAAATGATATACCTTTTCCTTAGAAAACATCACTTTTGTAACATTTTTTACATTCATCTTCTACAAAGAAAACTTTTGCATAGAAGTACATTTTTCCATAATACTGGCTCGTTTAAAAGTTCATTTGTTCAGTGCAATATACAATGAAAAGTTTAAAGTACACCTCTGTACAAGGTTTCGGCTTTTTTCTTTTATATATGTAGTTTAAGTGGGCGAACGCATATCGATATCACATCTTTACACTTTATTCATCTTTCACTTTATAATTTGTAATTATAATTGTACATTTTCATTTTTTTTTTCTAGTTTTTTTTTATTTCTCTAGATAATTTAAGTTGGATCATTTTCTTTATACGTGCATTGCAGGTATCAGAGTAGTAGCAGCTGTACAGTGATAGATATCGATTGTCAAATCGTTCTTATTTCATGTTTTAACTTATTTTATAATGATTTTTCCAATAACCTTTATCAAGAAAATGTTTAACTTACTCCCTACTTCCCAATAAAGAGATAGTTTTATCATACTGCATCTTAATCGAAATTCTCAAATTACGTTTTCACATTGTTTTTAAGCTGTATATATTTCAGTCATCTCTGCCTTATCATTTTTATATGAATACATATATTTTATGCTTTTATATGAATATATATATATATATATATATATATATATATATATATATGCATAGATATATGTATACGTACGTATATATATATTTATATATAAACTTTATATATACACATATACACACAGACGCACACGCACACACACGCTCACACACACACACGCATACATTATATATATGTATATATGAATTTATGTATGCATGTATATACTTGGAGTACCAAGTAAGGTTTTGGCATTGTTGTTGGCATTGACGGTTGTGATTATAAAGGCGGTTTGTTTACACGTTCGCTACTTGTATGGATTTTGGCTCGGTTTACATGATTTTCGAAAATCAATTATGGACACAACAGTTAGAATAGTAATTGGAATTTTTGACAGCCATGTTGTGGATAAATAAAAATGCCTGTTTTCGAAGTTGTTTATCTGAGAAGCGGGTTAGATTTCGATGGATTCCATCCAAGAAATTTTTTAACAGATTTATATGTTCAACAGAAATCTTTGAAGAATCTTAAGATTTTCTTTATGTGTACATATATATATATATATATATATATGTATGTATGTATATATGTATGTATGTATATAGCACTGTAGTAGATTTTGTGTGTTTGTATCTCTCTCTCTCTCTTTTATATATATATATATATATATATATATATATATATATAACA
>NC_068983.1:62004024-62006292 GCF_001194135.2 Octopus bimaculoides | reverse complement strand
AAACGTATAAATTCAAAAGAACATATTTATCATCTTCAATATATATTTCAGTATAAAGAATTCATTAAGATGCTTAAATCAAAATTTCTTTACACATCATTCAGGAACAGATATAACATCAGAAAAAATACACTCCGTTTAAAAACACAAACCGTTCATGGCGAAAAAATTTCACAATTACAAAAAACGAACAAAATTTTTAAAGTTTTAGCAAAAAGAACGCTATTACCTACATTCTCAGGTAAATCCGTTATTTGTTCTTTTTTGTCAAAGAAAAACGCCTTCCAACGAATCCTGTTAATAAATGGATGTGTCTTCCAGATAAGTTCTTTAATATATACGTTATTAGGTGGAACAGGTATATCCTTCAAAGAAGCGTCTATGTTAAATAACTCCATAGGTAATGATTAAATAGCTGTTCAAGAAAAACAGTAAAAATTCAATAACAATATATTATAAATTAACTACCAACAATAATTGGTAAGCTAACTTAAAAAATCATCACCAAAATAGCAGAAAAAAACGACAGTGAAGATATGCAGACTCTTCAAGAATCGATCCTTTTGGTAATATTAATAATAATAAAGGAGTTACGACGTGCATGTGTGTATATAAGTATGCATATGATAAAATCGCTGAAATTGCTTTTTATGACATATCTGAAAAATTTCTTTAAAAACTTATGTCTGTTACTTTGTCAGAGTCAATTATTTTTTTGACACTGTTTACAAGCTGGTTTGGGAATTGTCTGGTGCTACAGAAAATCATGCTGTGATAAGTGACACATTGATTACAAAAACAATGATACTTGAATTAAACCAAGTTTTGAAATTAAGTTGTCGAAATAATTTTATTATAGGCAATAACCAAAGTTTAATAAAATTTGCATGGTCATGCTTTCGCAATTTATACACAAAATTCAGACGGTTGTGAAGAAGTATGGCGCAAATTATTCATCATAACCTCCAAGAAGAGTCACTTAGATAATTCTAGAATTAATACAAAACAAACTTTTGAATATTTTCAATGCATTTCTTTTGTTTTTAGCCTGAAACATTTGATATGCATATTCAGTATCTTAATACTCAAAACAAGATAAACAAGTTGAAAATTAAAATATTCACAAATCTGCAAATAAATTAAGTCTACTTCAGGAAATAAACTGTGAATTAGAAAGGCAATCTCGAAATGTTTTCTTTAATAAATAGGCTTCATGTAAAGGAAATGACTTTTAATATAGTTGATGATGTGATAACATTAGAATAGAAATTAATCATTTATCTTGCATCAATAAACATAAGACAATATTATATAATTTGAAGCCCTTTCATAAAAATTTCAACTAGTTTTGTTCGAATTATCTGAAGAATTGGCTCATCTTTTCAATCACTATGGAATGAAATAAGAAGCTGCTTTTTCAAAACGTATGGATTTCTAGAAGATGAGAATATTTTCCGGTAGCTAAAATAACTTTGTCTACGTGTATTCGATTTAAAAATCATATTTATGTAAATTAGAATTTGCTTCCCTACTTAAATTAAATTCTAAAAAGGGAGAAACTATTCAACATATTTAGGGCAGAAATGAGAGTTGGTATATAGCAGATAAGATCCATCATTGACTAAATCGCTAATGAACTTCAAGCGCATATTTCAAACACGCACGATTAATAAAATAAGGTAAGCAATCATTTCCTATATTGTTACCTAAATTTTAAACTCTAAAATATCATTTTTATAAAGCTTGCAATCAGAAGTAGGTCAGCCATTATATTTGATCTTCAGTATGTAATGAAGTTAAAAAGTTTGAGAACGGATGGCCTAAACATCATTTTGAATTACATAGCATTCACTTTTTGTTCTAATCATAAACCTTTTCGGAATGACATTTGATATTCTGGAGATTTTCTAAGTCTGTTTTTTTATTTATTTTTTTGTTTGCTTTTGTTTTGCCTTTTTTTAAAAGTTTTTCTAGAAGCATCTCGTTAAAATGTATAATTATTTACAGATCTGAAATCGAATTACAAAGGAAATTTGAATGCATGTCATAATATTTATAACAGCGGCTAAGATTCTCAATTATTATTAAACATAAGATTTGTGTACATATTTCTATCTTCTCCCAGTATTTACAGACATTCTCATTCAATAGCGATTCACACGTGCACAATCATATAAATTATACATTTATTCATTAGTACATGCATGTGTGTTTGCGTATGTGGCTGCTTGTATGTGTGTGTGTGTACACATATGCATGCTTATATAT
>NC_068983.1:62000528-62003208 GCF_001194135.2 Octopus bimaculoides | reverse complement strand
ATATATATATATATATATATATATATATATATATATATATATACAGAGAGGGAGAGAGAGAGAAGAGGGAAAGAGAGAAGAGGGAAAGAGAGAGGTGACTGAAAAATGAGAGAAGAAAAATTATATTTAAAGAGAAAGAATATCAGAAAAGTAAGTGTTGAGTTGTAAAAGTTTTGAAAGGGAATAGGGGGTAAATTAAAATGGAAACAGGAAACATACGAAAATAATTTTGAATGGATAAATCATTATTGTGACTTAAACGCTCAGATATCATTTTCTTCCTTGGGCTTAGTGCAGATAGAGAAACATTCATTTAAATACCTGAAATAAGAAAAATATTTCGTGGAACGTAAAGAAGAGAGAAGGAAAATTATATTTAATATTATTTTATTGTATAAATGCTTTATCATTGTTATTGAGCTCCTTTACTGCACTACAGAATTAACTTTGCGTGCGAGTGCGTTCGTTGACTACGTACATTGCATCGCTTTCGTTTTGTTATTTTCACTACACTGAAAGTGTTCCAAGAAGTATGTGTACAACACTTAGTGGACCTATTTTCTGAATGTCATACATATTTGTAATTCCGGGATGCTGGATATGTATTTGCTTGCCTGGTTTTTGAATCATTCCCAAAAAACCTATTATTACAGAGACAGGTTTTGTTTTCAGATCCCATATTTCGGTTGTATCTTTTTCCAGAACTTTACACTTACATAATTTCTACATTTCTTTTACAGATACAATATCCTCTTTTGGGACTAATATATAGATTATGTGGCATTACGTTTCCTGCTACTTCTTGGTTTCTGGTAGAGAGGCTTTGATCATATACCGCAAACAAATCCTTTTATTCTATTCTTTGAGTCCCAAGCGTCTAATTTAGTGCTAGAATATTTCTTTGTTTTCTTCCATTCATTCCAGTCTTTCCATTTAGGAAACTTTCTGGTAATTGTCCATCATATCATTCTGTAGTCCAAATTCTAGTTTAGGTTTTATCTATTCCATGATTTCTAAAGCTTATACTTCGTTACATTCGAAGCCTTCTATTCTGGCGACTTTTGTTTTCTTTTGTATGTGTTGACTATCCTGAATACAGACAGCTGTTCTTTGTATCACTCATGTTTCGTAGGTATTTGTATTAAGTTTCCATCATTCTACACTAGATATTTTTTGTAGTCTTATAGTCGATGTTTTATAATAGTTTTCTAGTGATATAAGTCCCCTGCTACCTTGTATACATGGTATGTAATGTCTTTCAGTATCATATTTGGGATAGTGTATTCTTATAATTTCCATGTCTTATCTAAGTAGTTCGTCTAACGTCCAGTTGGGAATATTAAAGCTAATAACATTGATAACTGTAGCTTTCATTTTTTAACATAGTACTTTTGAAAGTATTAATATATTAGTCCTATAATATTCCATCCAAAGAATTCCATTCACTTGTGTATTATATACTGTTATTGGATACTAAGTATTTGTATGCCTGTGTTTTACCTAAGTTTCTTTATCTTTATCTTGTCTGATATTAGTGTGTGTATTTATGTGTGTATTATTGATACCACTTGGTATACTATATCAAATTACGTCATATTACATTTTATATCTTTCTTTTCCTATTAAGTTTAAGCTTACTTTTCTTACTTTGAGGTCAGTAAAGCTCATCTATTGGAGTAGGACGTCAACCATATTATTAGGTAGATCAAATAATTGAATTTGTGTATAGTTACGTCTGATAAAGTATTTTCTATTACAGCAAAAGTTGAAAGATCTTGAATTGATTTTTTTAATGTCTACATAAAGCTTTTTGCCTATTCGGTAGAGTGTCATCGTTTCATTGATACAGTACTGGCCATTTTGTCTAAATAAATCAAAATAGAGAAATTTCTGACTTAGTTCTTAATTGGCAACGATTATTCAGTCGTTATATCTTGCAATTTTACATAGCGCAAGCACCTGCCACAAAACTGCTGACAATCGAAGAATATAGCATGCAATCATATGAGAAACATATGCTTCCCAAAAGCAAACGTCACCAACCTTTAAAAAAATCAATATGCTTCAAGATAATCATATTAATCATTGTCTTAGACTGCATATGCAGATTTATGCATTTATTCTGTTTAGTCTTTGAGCCACATGGTGTCTTCTATATCATATATATTGTAAGTAGCTTCAGTGTATAGAAGAGGATTAATCGAATTAACGATTTATTTAAACATTTTCTGTTAATATGTTAAAGTTAAGTGTATTTTTAATGAACCAGTTCCAAGACATCAAGATAGTATATGCTAAAAGCCGATTGTCAAACTCTACCATCTCAGAGTTTTAACCATTGCTCCTCTGAAAATAATAATGATATGTTGAATAACTGTTAATATTTACTAAAGAAACTCTTTGACATGAATCATATAGAACACGCGATGAAAAATATTAATTGGTGTTTCAGAAAGCATAGATACGCAATGTTGTTTAACTTACAAGAATGGACAAGAAGTGAATCGAACTGACCGCACAGAGGATGGCAATCTACATGCAAAAGGAATAATAATAACAACAACAACAACAACAACAACAACAACAACAACAACAATAATAATAATAATAATAATAATAATAATAATAATAATAATAATAATAATAATAATAATAATAATAATAATAATAATAATAATAA